>NC_045130.1:21519639-21679583 GCF_007655135.1 Punica granatum | reverse complement strand
AACTTGACACAAATGTGCATTTTGTTGGGTTAAGTCGGAGTTTGTATTTCTTGAGGCGGTCGAAACCATCGTTTGAGGTTACCAAATGATCTTCTCCTTCTTGGACTTCGCGATCATGTCGTCTACATAGACCTCGATCTCTTTATGCATCATGTCATGAAAGAGAGTGACCATTGCTCGTTGATAGGTTGCCCCGGCATTTTTGAGACCGAAAGGCATGACCTTGTAGCAAAATGTACCCACATCGTGATGAATGTGGTCTTGACTTTGTCTTCTTCGGCCATCTGAATCTGATTGTATCCAGAGAAACCGTCCATGAAGGAGAATTGTGAGTGGCGTGCTGTATTGTCCACCAAGACATCGATGTGTGGCAGCGGAAAATTATCCTTTGGGCTAGCCCTATTGAGATCTCGGTAGTCGATGCAGACTCTGACTTTCCATTTTTCTTTCCACTGGAACAATGTTCGCTACCCATTCAGAGTAATTGCATACCTCCAGGAATCCCGCGTCTACTTGCTTGATGACTTCTTCCTTAATGCGTAAGAGAAGGTCAGCTCTTTGACGTCGCAAGTGTTGGCGTTTGGGTGGGAATCTTTCAGTATCGAGTGGGAGGAAATGCTTTACGATTGAGGGGTCTAGGCCTGGCATATCGGCGTAGGACCAAGCGAAGACCTCCTGGTACTCTGTCAAGAAGTCGATCATTCGGGTCCTCTGTGCAGAGTCGAGTCCTATTCGATTCTAAGGGTGCGTGGTTCGTCTGCATTGCCTACGTTGATGTCTTCGGTTGGCTCAACGGAAGTGAGTTGGTGGTTTTCGAGACGATGCAAACTCTCTTCTATCTCGGGCACGCGACCATCCTCGTCAAGTCCTTCCCCGAAGTATATGGGTAGGGACTTTCCGAGATGTGTTTCGAGTGAATCCGAATCGTTATATCCATGATTTGGATTCGATTGGAGCCTGGACATGAAAGTGAATTGTCTTAGAAATTAAAGATGTTAGAAGCGAGTGCAAGAGAGAATTTAGGGACAGGAAATCAAAAACATGCAGGGATTCTATTAACAAGCCATAACAAAAACCCCTCTTCTGTCATGTGGCTTATGGCATTGCCGACATGCAGGTAGCATTATGTATAAAGACCGTCTTACACATCGGCAACTATGGCGAGTAGAGCGGGATTGAAGTCCAGTTGGTAAGCTCCTCATCCTCCTGTGCAGGACGGATATGAACCTTAGAAGATGTCTCTCAATGACGGCATGTATGGCTGGCAAGCCAAAAACGCTTCAACCGCATCCGAAGAGAAGTCATCTGTTTCAGTGATTGGGTCTCTGAGGTGTCTCCCATGATTTGTGGTGGTGCTGCAAAAAACTGTGAGAGTGGTGGAAATGGCATGCCCCTATAGAGCTTCCCATAATGTGCAGCAAGGTGGTGTAGATGTTTTCCGCGACGGGCTTGTGTGACCTCATGGCAGGAAGGGCGAAAGCCGAGTCCCCTCCTATTGCGGTATTCCTCCATTTCGATTGGTCGAAGGATTCCCTGTGCGCGTGCCCCGAGTCCAGTTCCAGGGACATAATTGTTCTTCAAGAGAACCTTTCCAATCATGCGATCAGTTCGCGATGGACTAACCTCTCCGTAGTCTCGAATTACGGAGATCATGTCAAAAGAATGGAAAGGGAGATTCTGATCTTCTCCAATGCTGATATAAGGGATGGCCGTTTCTTTATAGACCGCGTAATCTTCCTCGCCGTTGACAGTGATGAGTTTGCCTTCGGCAAAGAATTTTAACTTCTGGTGCAATGATGAAGGAACGGCGCGGCGGCGTGAATCCATGGTCTTCAAGTAGGAGACTAAAAGCATTGGGTATTTCCAAGATCTGGAAGGTAATAGAGAATGAGCAAGGACCCACCTCGATTAGGAGATCAATTCACTTTCACCACTCTTTTCAACTCTCGCCTCAAGACTCGTCAAAGGCTCGAACGGTGGTCTTGCTTGCACGAATGTGACTCATGTCCACTTTCATCTGTTTCAACGTGGAGACGGGGCAAACGTTAAGAGTAGAGCCGTTGTCGATCATGACTCGACCAACGATGTAGTTGTTGCACTTGCAAACTATGTGCTTGTCCTTCCGTGGGAATCTCGTCTTCCGAAAAGGAAATCTGATTTGAGAAAATAGAATTCACCGTCTCCTAAATTCTATTCGGTGCAGTATCTTTCGGGACTTGTGCCGCGGTGAGAACTTTCAGCAAAGCGTTCCGATGAGGTTTGGAGTTCAAAAGCAATGCGAGCAGCGATATATGAGCTGGTGACTTGCTCATTTGCTCGATCACTTTGTACTCGCTTGCTTTGATCACCTTCATGAAGTCTTCGGCTTCTTGATCGGTGACCTTCTTTGTAGAGAATGACACGGCTTTTGGAGCGATTGAGGATTCAGTAGCAAGAGCCTTTCCTTTGTCAACATGCTCTGGACCCTGATATACTCGTCCCGAACGCGTGATTCCCATCGTGCTCATCTCCAATTCTGCACTGGCAACCTCGCTCTCGTATGTCCAGGGAACTCGACTATCGTGATAAGGCTCCTTTGCAGGAACTTCTATAACGAACGGGACGGGAGCGAATGCGAGTTCTACTGGAGCATAGTTAATAGCAAATGGAATTGAGGGCTTTTGGCGCATCTTCTTCCTCTCCTCCTCAATAGCAGCAATGCTAATCATGTTCACAGAAGGTCCTGCACCTGATCCATGATCCGGAAGAGGATTTGCACGGACATTTGGCGGCTTCACCTCATTAAGGAGATTTGTCTTGCATCAATCATCTCCTGAATTTTATCCCGGAGTCTCCAAAAGTGTCCAGGGTATGACCAGGAGCACCCCGATGAAATTCGCATCGAAGATTCTGGTTCTGCATGGACGGATCGAAACGAGGATTTGGTGCTTCCGTTTTGATCTTGTCGCCTGCAAGGAGCTGTCTGAATATGTAAGAGGGAGGAGCCGGCAAATTGGTGTATTGCTTGCGTGAACGCGGTTGAGCAGCATTGTCTTGTTGAGTTCTAGGAGCTGGGACACGTTGAGCCGGCTGAGGAGGCCTCGAAGTCGGGGGTCTAGCTGGTTGAACTTGAACAGAAGGGTACGGTTGCGGAGTTGCGACTGGATAACAGTGGGCGGGGTTGAGAGTAAGCTTGCGGCGTTTGATGAGGTTGCATATACTGCACGGGATGCGCATATGGCTGAGAATCGGTAATGCAGGGGCGTAGTCCACCGACATTGGGTGTGGAGCTTGATGTCCAGGATTGACGGTGCCGATAGTCGCGTTTTTGTCTCTTCTGGATGTTCCGGCAGTTTGTTTCTTCTTCGGTGTCTCTCTGTCTTTATTCCTTGCCGGATCTTCAATTCTTCCTAACTTAACTCCCATATCCAACTTCTTTCCTGCCTCAATCAGGTCTGAGAAAGAGGAAGTATGAGCCAGGAGATGTGAATAATACGCGCCTCTGAGCGTAGAATGAAACAGTTGAACTTGCTGACGCTCAGTGATTGGAGGTATATGCTTTGCCGCTTTTTTTCCTCCATTCCGTTGCGTATGCTTCGAAAGTTTGACTTTCTTTCATCTCTGCCATGCTAAGATCAAGAAGAGTAGGAGGTCTCTACACAGAATCGGTATTGGTCGAGGAATTTCTCTGAGAGAGATCTATCCATGTAGAGATGTCGCCGGCTTTCAGGGTCATAAACCAATCTAGCGCTGATCCCGTAAGACTGTCTTGGAAGTCTGGACGACAAATTCCTCATAATCCCAATACGGAAGCATTTTGCTATGGTAGTGACGGAGATGATGCCGAGGGTCTTTGGTCCCGTCGTACCTCTTGAAATCTGGAATTTTGATCTTAGGGGTAACAACATGCCTGGAAAGAGATTCCAGTCACTGTCGCTGAAGTCATGACGGGACGTGCCTGCTTGGAGGGTTCGAATGGTTTTCCTCCATTCTCTTCATTCTTTTCTCCTGTTCATTTTCAGGAGGAATGTTCGTCGGTAGAAACTGCAGGTGCGGCATGAGTAGGTGTGCCAGGCTCAGTGGGAGGAATATTTAGAGGCGGTGGAGTTTGGTAGGAGAAGCTCATTTGGGTTTGTGGAGCTTGGAATGAAAAAGGTTCCCTAGTGGAGCAGGGACTTGTGTGATCGCGACTGGAAAAACCGTCGGTGGTGGAAGGTGTAAATGGGGGGATTGAGTAGGTATGGTGAGCGGCGGCAAAGTGATCATTGCGGGATCTGTTGATAGGAACGCCGCGGGTGGAAATGGCACCACTGATGTCGGAGCCGGTGGTGGTGGCATAGGATCACTGACTGGAGTGATTGTCGGCACATATGTCGTTGCTGGAAAAGACATATCTTCGCTATCAGTCACATAAATAGGAGGGTCAATCGGATTTCGATGAACAGTTGTCCTGCGTTCAGGAGGCGGAGTATGGCTTGAGGAAGCTCGGTTTTTGATCCCGAAGCATTGCCATGAGCTCTGTCATATTGGTGTTCATATTGGCAAGCCAACTGATTAACGATCCCTTCAAGTGCGGCAAAGCGCACGGGATCGACAACATTGGGTGACACTTGTGCAGGAGAAGGGAAGTGCGTTGGAATAGCACCGTTGTAGGTGCTGGAGATGATATCACACGTGTATCTTCCGGGATGGACTGTGCAGGCATCGTGGCGCGTCTTGCTCCGAGATAACAGGTTGTTGCTCTTCAGCCATTTTTCCGCGTGCCCGAGTAGGGTATCGATGCGACGCTTGTTAATACCTATATATGTGTAAGTGTATAAGTGCAATTGTTATGTGTTAACCATCTTCTAGATGTAAATGACAGTATATAAATGCATGAGATGTATGAGTTTAAAAACACTAATGCCATTACATCAGCTTGATTCGCGTTTCATAATTTACAAAGGCAGTCTGTTCAAAAGGAAACATAAACATTAAACCGCCAACTGTTACGACCCATAGCTGAGTGAGCGCTACGCGATCTGTACAGGCAAAAACGCTCAGTAAATGAGCTCAAGGGTGGGAGATCCTGCGCGCTCTTGCCTGCGCTCGATCCAGCGTAGCGTTCAAACGCGTTATCTCCCTGTCTTGGCCGGCTACGCGTGCACGAGTTTGAACCAACTCGCTCTGAAGCTCTCTGTGATCAGTGAGTTCTGCGCGAATATCCACTAGCTCACAGCGAAGACGATCTCGTTCTGCCCTAATAACCTGCAGCTCTGTGCGTGCGACTCCTTGACTTGAGCTCTCTGCATCCGAAATGTTGCGTGCGATGTTGGCAGTATCCGTGGCATGCGTAGTCGACGAACAGGTGCGAATCCATATGGATGGAACTGCATCACATACGCTGCTGTAGCTGCAAAAGCTCGCTCCTCGTCAGTGGGATGTTCTGGAAAGTACAATTGCTGGACGATGCGCGTGCTCCATAAGCGTCGGACCTCTCTAACCCGTAGAATCCTATCCGGGAGTGAAATTGTGGTGTTTGACCATCTGAAGCGGTGTGAAGTGCGATCTGCTTCTATAGGCATATCTTGTAGCCCGCCGAGTTGTCTGATGACTCGGGATGGAAAGATAAGTGTGCTCCCCAAATGACTGATTAAGGGAAGTCCTATAATCGAAGGACATCCCATGATCATGGGACCGCCAGGATTCCAACGTGTAGTCCATAAAAACTGTGCTGGGGTGAGCTCCTCCATAAACTGCATCCAGTCGGTGTAGTTACGTCGGAAGGTCGAAACACATGAAGTAAGCGAGCGATGAGTGATCGCTCGTCGGTGATACATGAAAAAGGATGAGATAAGCCGAACGGCCTGAGGTGTGCGAGAAGCCAAATCTGAAGCAAATGTGGAGATCCTCTCATCCTGCCCCGTCGATTCTCTCGTACATAGTCAAGAGACCGAATGGTCTCAGCCAAAACGGCTTCCACATAACTATGGCCTCCTACCACTTGGAGGATGACTTGAGCAAGTGCCCCGTCTGTGAGGTTCGACGAGTACGGGAATAGCATGGTTCCGAAGATGAGTAAAAGAAATCCGTGACAAGCGTCGCGCTGATAAGACTCTCCTGTGGCATTCAAAGCACGGGTCTGTATGAAGTCTATGAGCCATGTGGTCCTAATGCTGTGCTCCCCTCCATACTGAAGCTCGCAATAAACTTCTTCGTTGCGGAGACCTAAAGGACGGCTAGTCTGTTCTGTATCGTGGCAAACGGGTTGGGCACCACGATGTCATGAACCGGTGTAGACAGCTGAAGAAGCGTCGCATATTCCTCTACTGTAGGTGCTAACTCTGTCCCATGGAAGCTGAAAACGGCTCGCTGAGTATCCCAAAAACTAATGGCAGTTCTGAGTAGGGTCCAATCAATGGGAGAATCGGCGAGCAATGGTAGGTCTCCTATGAAGAGCCGGAGGAATGCGCGGTCTACTGGGCGGAATATGTTCCAAAGGCGAGTAATGTCCGCTGACGGTGTGATGATGACATCCAGCCTAGGACAGGGACGCGGGCGATCCATTCTTACCTAAATGGATAAGATATTGGTTTAATGTTTATAAACAAACTGATGTAATGTCCTAGTTTGTTTTGGAATATGCATGCAGGTACAGAAAATAAATTATAGCACGAGTTCTTTACATTATACAACACTCTCTTAGTGAAAACAACAAAAGGCTCGCCTAAAAAAGAAAACTACGAGCCGACTCAAAGACTCAACTTTTGGGTCGGTAGGCGGCGTGAAGGTTACTTTTGGTCCAGCATGACGGTCCCTGTTTATGCATGGTTTCAGTGCTCTACTGGGAAAACCACTAACTAGGGATGGGGGCCCTCGATTCAAGGGTGTCAATTCCTTGAAATCGAGCGAGGATCTTTGGGGGCCGGTTCGGTGGCGGAGCCGACTCGATCCGTTCCCTTACTCGGAACCTCTGACTAACCTAGCTTCCTAAATTGGCGCCCGTGGGATTTCAGGCGAGGTACCTAAATCCACTAGTATGATGCAATGCAAGTGCGGAAAGTAAAGGTGCATAAAGTAGATAAGCGGAAAATTGCAGAAAGCGGTAAATGAACATGCAAGCAAACAAACGGGATCGAGCCTGAACCCACTAAGTATAATATCCCCAGTGGAGTCGCCAAGCTGTACGGACCCGAATGTGGACTCTCGTCGGGGCCCGCATCGCGCGCTTTTGGATCGCGCGGCTTGGTCGGAACGTCCACCTTCCCGCGGGGACGCGCGTCGGACACGCGTGAGAGAAGGAGTCGCCACTTATCATTTTACGACCCGAAGGTCGAGGGCGGATAAGTTACCCTGGGTCTAGGGGTATGGAACACCTAGTTTGTTGTTAAGGCATTGATCTGTGCGGAACCGGAAAATCCGTGTTCGGGGGTTCATGTTACGTGCGGGCCTATATCCCGCACGCCCTTTCGGTACTCTGGTTTGCTAGGCTTGCATGTTTTATTATTTACCGCGCGGATTAAGTGCGCTTAGCTCGCACGTTTTGACACCGTAAACTCGATGAATTAAACGATGTCGGTTGAGAAGCCAAGAGAGAAGTAAATCTGTGTGTCAGGGAATTGGTTCACAATCTTGCGTTACAATTCATCGAACCATGGAGGTTGAATCCCTGCGTGAACCAAAACCGCGAGATCTTGGATTTACTTGTGTCTGGGCAAGCATTAGACCGATTCGATTAATTCGACTCTCGGACCGTTCGCTCACCGACTGGAATTCTTACAGAATGAATGCACCAAATAGAATCCTTACAATGCTCTCAAAAACAATAAATACAAATTGCAAAAGGGTCGAATTCCAGTCGTTTCGTGTTCGGTTATTATTCCACTATAACTCACCGTGAGTTTAGGGAAAAGACCGAAGAACTGAAATTCAATGAACGCTCTCACTAAATAGGGCGTTGGACCCTGTGAGTGTTGATTAGGGTGTTGGACCCTGTGCTCGATGATTAGGGCGTTGAACCCTAATATTATTCGGCCTAGGGGTCAGGCCCGACCCGCATGGCAAACAGGTGCAGAAAGATAACAAGCAACAGGTTAATAACAGACAAAGTGTTTGTTATTGTCTTGTTTACGTGAATTAACAGATTATTAACCCAGGGGTGTTTTTGCAAGCAAATGCCATATGCTAAACAATCAAACATATGCCAATGTTTCAGCATTCGGCTTTGTTTTGAGAACTTGACAAAGAGAGTCAAATCTCAGGTGTGTGAATCGCTTTTACAGTTGTTCTGTATTGTGACACTGAATTACCACTGAATTAACCAAACTCGTGTTTTGACTCTAGATTTGGAATCTAGAATTCCTCCTAACCATTATCTAGTGTTTGGTTAGGTCGAGTGAAAGGTTAATCAGCATTTCACAGGTTTTCTGACAAGGATCAACTGTTCTAGTTACCCGAGTCTATGTTAGGATCGCAGAAACTCATCAGTTAGATAAGAAAAGGCTATGCAGATGAACCTGCACCTGAACAGGTAGCCCGTTCTTATCCCGTACTGTAGTGTTTCTATTATGCTAACCCTAAGATGTCGCGGGGTTGTGAAAAGATGATTTTGCCCTTTATTTGAAAATGGTTTTCAGAAAAAAGGGGAAACATCACAGTGCGGGCCACCTCGGCCTGTAGCCGGTGTCGACCGATTCCCTGGATCATCCAGGGTTGTGCAAGAACCCTGAAAAAGCCAAAGAATCGGTTGATCTGTCCGGAAGTGATCCAGAAAGATCTTCCGTATCTTGACATGAGTTACCTGGAATCAAGTGAAAACTCAAGTTGAGACACAAAAGCCCTTTTTAGACGTCCATGCCACGTCGGACCGCGCGTTTCAGGTTTTGAAATTGATAAGTTTAAAAAGGGCACCAACATCCTTTGACGACTCGTCGACGCAACATATCAGTTAATGTCCAATTCGGGTAAACTTTATCAGTATGAAGTGAGTTTAATCGTGTGAGCGTCCCGATTAACCCGTTTGTGGAATTAATGCTTAAGGGTTGTGCCGAATGCATTAATTGTGAAAACGATTCGCGACTCGACGACCAAGACGATTCCATAAGGATCGAGAATAATTTGGTCCAATAACCGAAACTATCCTCATAACCAAATGGACCCGAATGAGTCATCGATACTCGAATCCATGCATGCTTTGTTTAAAAGAGTCTTTACATGATATTTTAATATGGGAATCGTAAAGACATTGAAGTAAAACTTCACATCATCCGATCAACAATTAAACTTGAGATAAGGAATTCATTCTTGACTCAAGGAAGGCCAAGAAGCCCTCGGCTTCATCTTGTGAAGGGTGGCCGAAGGTTCTCATGGCTCTATCCGAGTCACGAACGATTTCCTAATCGTGGTTTAATTATTTCTCGCATGCTCAAACATCGACCGTGATAAATAGCACCCTTTTTTAACAAAAGCCGGCGTTATCACGATTTGTTTAGCTCATTCAAACATACAAACATTCACAAACGTGTTAATTAAGGAAAAGGATAACATAACACCGGCTTCATGCATGCAATAATGATAAACAAACTCGGAAATTAACTTGAATAGGCTAAGGAGACCGATCTTAACCCGAAAAGAGCAATTTAAATCTCAACCCTCTCCTTTAGAGAATTGGCCGAGACTTAATGTGCCATAATAGGGTCGGGATAGTCTTTATGATGATCCAAGCCCCTTCCGACATGGTAGCAAGTCCTAAGATAGTGTACGTGTATAATATAACATAACATTGCATAAAAATTAAATCTTGTGAATGAAACATGCATGAAAACACCATAATACTCATAGCCATGCAAAAATATAAAAAGTCCTAACTCCTCTAAGTCGAAAGTGTTTTACCTAGCCTCGGAATACGAGGAAAGAGTCGGGGAAGTGTTTGAGAGTCGGGTGACTCGGTGGAACCCTTAAAAGGGTATTCGGGTGCAAGGATGGACGTGCACGGGCACGGTCGAGCACGGTGACGGGAGCTAGTGGGCACGGACAGGCGCTGGTGGTGGGCGCGGGTGTGCGCGGTGACAGGCGCGGGCGTGCGCGGATGACAGGCACGGGCGTGCGCGGTGACAGCGCGGGCGTGCGCGGATGACGGCACGGGCGTGCGCGGTGACAGGCGCGGGCGTGCGCGGATGACAGGCACGGGCGTGCGCGGGTGACGGGCGCGGGCGTGCGCTGGTGACGGCGCGGGCGTGCGCTGGTGACGGGCGCGGGCGTGTGCGGGTGACGCCTGGTGTCGGATGCTGGCTGCGCTCGATGACGCCTGGCTGCGGATGCTGGCTGCGCTCGTTGACGCCTAGCTGCGGATGCTGGCGGCGCTCGGTGACGGGCGCGGCGTGCGCTGGTGACGGGCGCGGGCGTGCGCTGGTGACGATGGGCGCGGGTGCGGTGCGCGGGCGTGCGCGGGTGATGGGCGCGGCGTGCGCTGGTGAAGGGCGCGGGCGTGCGCTGGTGACGGGCGCGGGCGTGCGCGGTGACGGGCGCGGCGTGCGCTGGTGACGGCGCGGCGTGCGCTGGTGACGGGCGCGGGCGTGCGCGGGTGAGGGGCGCGACGTGCGCTGGTGACGGGCGCGTGCGTGCGCGGGTGACGGGCGCGGGCGTGGCGGGTGCGCTGGTGACGGATGCTGGCTGCGCTCGGTGACGCCTGGCTGCGGATGCTGGCTGCGCTCGGTGACGCCTGGCTGCGCTCGGTGACGCCTGGTGACGGGCACTGTTCACCCGAGAGCTCCAACTTCACCCGAAATGATCCAAAATGATAAGCAAACGACTCCAAACTAAAAAAACTGGGTTCAGAAATGGAATCCTTGGGTCCGAAACATGTCGTCTATGAAGTTTGAAGAATTTTGGATATAAGTCGGAATAGTGCCCGCTATGGATCCCGACCTAAACTCCAAAGCTATTTGGCTTGATTCTTGATTTTCATGAAGTTCTTTGCTTGCTGCTGGTTCCTAAGGAGTTGAGAGCATTTTCTAGAGGGAGAAACTAGCAAGATGAGGTGTGCTTCATGAATGATTAGCTTAATCACAAATAGGCAATATATATGTGAAGCTAATGAGCAATTAAGCAAAACAAAGCACCATTAAGGGCCTCATTAATGAAGGTCGGTTGCCCTAATGGAGATGAGGATAAATGTCATCCAAGTATCTTGATGAGGAAGAGCCAAGAAGCATTAATGGAGGTGGAGTTAATGGCTTGAGTGTTGACTTGGAAGACCAAAGATATTTTGGGCTAGGTGAGGGCAAGAGAGGAAAGGGGAAAAGGCCGAAAAGTTTGGGGCAAAGGGCGGTTGCCCTTGGGCAGCCCGTGGGTCCCACGGCTTGTGAGGAGAAACCGGGAAAAGACTCGGGTCTCGATTGGTCGCGTATTCGAAGTTCGTGGTTCGAATTGAACGTCGAATTGTCGGTATACGCGTGAAAACGGAGTTAATGAGCCCAAGATTGACATTTTCTATTGAGAAATATCCCGGATGTGTGTGGGGCTCGGGAGCCGATTTTGCCCATTGCAAGTGATCGGGGCGAAGTTGTCCGCTTCTGACAGCATATCCCGTGTCTGCATCTCATGTTGGTCATTTTGGCATAAGTTGTCAAACCACGTGAACAATCATCCCTTAAGCCGGTAATGCTAACGTGGGGCCGGAGACGTCCTAGGAGGCCGAGACTGGTTTTCTCAAGGTGACTTCTGAGTTGCTTGGGCACTCCGGAGACTACTGTAATCTCTGTTTGTCAAGATTAGACCTCCAAGGACTTGAAGAGTGTATCTGAGACCTCTAAAGCACTGTTTGAGAGATCTAGATGAGTTGTGTGAATTATTCCGACGACTCCACATTGAGCCTTGAGAAGGCTAGCATTGTGTAACGTAAGCATTCGGCGTCAAATTTCCCCAAAGAGGACCTCCGGATATGGATTTCCACTGAAAATGGTCATTTCCGCTCTTCGGAGGTTACTCGGGAAACCGCGAAGGGTTTTGCTGTCTGTTTTGCCCAATTGTGAATGTCTGCTAGAGTTTTCTGGGCAATGCTGTATGAACTTCGTTTGCCGTAATTCCATCAGACCCTTCTCCGGCTATGCTCTTCTGAAGAGGGGTATGCTTGTTTTGCCGTTCGGAAGTCATTTGAAGTGTCTGTGTGACTTCCAAAAGACAATCTGAAGCGTTGTTCCTACTCTGTGTGCTGATGGGGCATGGCCGCGTCTGATATTTGGAATTAACTTTTCTCCAGGAAACCGGCATTTTTGGACTTCCACTGAAAAGTTGTCTGTATACAGAAAGTTGTTCTGTATAGAACAGATGATTTGCAAAATGCCTTTGGGGACACTTTTCATCTATTTGGCACTGGTGTGGATTTTTTGGAGTCCAATATTCACTATCTTCCGATGACTGAGCGAACTATCGGAAAATAGTGCCGTCCGTGTAATACACTGAAAACGCCGGTTTTGGACATTGTTGAGTTCTTTGGTCGCTCTGTTCCCCTTTGGTGACCCCTAGAGTCCTTCTGTCATGTCCATGGGCCATTTGCTCAATTTTGCCAACTTGAGGATGAATAGTGATTTCTTGCTCTGCCGAGCCGTTTTCTGTATTCTGCTCAAGTCGTGGCTTGGGTCATTGCTAATATCATTGTTTGGAATGGTGAGCCAAAATGGGGTGCTGACAGATGTAGTGGCAGAATGTTTCATTGTTTGCCAACTGATTGTGATGCAACTGAGTGCCTGGAGTGCTACTCTGAAGATTCTCCTCTTGGGTTGAGATTGTCTCCCGTCACATGAAGTAGAGATGAATCGATCTTGGGGAGACATCTTCCATGGAGCGCTGATTTGTTTGAGGCAGGCATTGATGCTGGGACGAAGTCGTTTCACTAAAGCCTTACCTCTATGGCAATAATGTGTTTGATCTGCCGAAAGCCGAGCTCGTCGCTAGGCGGTTACCTGTTGGGCTGCCGGAAACCGGCTTTGCTGCTGAGGAATGATTGTGCTTTGCCGGAGGCCAGCTCCGCTGCTTGGGCTGTCATGCTTTGACCTGCAAGAAGTTCGCCGAATGTCGGCGTCTTGTATTGCGAGACTCGAGCTCTAAGACAGAGCTCCTATGTATCTCGTGGGACCGGGAATCAGAGTCTGTCGTAGTTCATGCGATACTTGTGATACCTGTGATCTTGGCATTACTAGTAAATCATAAAAGAAATACTAACAAGTGATGGACACAGGTATGCATGAAAATGTTGTTGCGACACGCAGATCTTCAGTTTTGGGTCGCCTGAGCAACCCATGAAGATTTTGCTTTGACAGTGCAAGAGGGTCCCGTTCTCGGAGGCCTAGATACGATGCCTCCAGGGGCTCCCGTTAGCCATGCATGGGCATATTGAGACTTCCCCGACGATGCCCTAGCAATTCTATCGTTTGTTCGACGCGCCCGCGACTTTGAACCCTTTTCAATAGGGTACAGTAGGACGGCTGCATTTGCAACCCGCTTGGGGATTTCTATTCAGATTTGGTCAGACTCGGTCTGACCATTTCCAAAGCGTTATGACTAAACCCCGGAGAGGAATGTCTGGGATTTTGGCTCTGTGGTAGCCTGTTAAAGGGCTGTTGTGACCCGTTTGGAGTTTTGCAAAGACAAAGAGGAAAGAGAAAGCTTGGGAAGCACGTTGCCCCAGGCTATAATGATACACGGGTTCACGCCTGCAGCGAGATGGACCCCTATTTTCCTTCGTCCTTCTGCTGTGTTGGTTGTACCGAGCTGCATGGATGGCATGCTCGGTTTGCCCACTGTGCTTGAGGAGGAATCCTTCGCGCTGGATGGTTGAGCTGTGTTGAAGGGCTGATAGAAGATCATGTTGAAATAGATAACTTGGCCACTTTCCTTGGGGATCCCTTGTCCGCACGATGTGTGAGGAACCAGGGGGTCATTTTTATCCATCTCTCGTTTAACTCTCTTGCTACGGTCACCCACCTCGGGGCCGCACCTCCCAACCTAAAGGGGAAGAGCTCTCCTTTTACCACAACCGCCCCGAAGGGTTTCCGGTCATGCCTCTCTTTTACCCTAACTTTTGCCTAGGCCGCCCCAAAAGGGGTTTTCGACCTAGCGGGTTCGATTATTTTATCTCTCGAGTTTGCAAGGGCGAATGGTTCGAAGGATTCAACCTCCGAGTGCGTTGTGTTCTGTCTTCGTCGAGGAGTTGTGTCTGCTGCTTCCCCCTTTTTTTTCGAGGTTTATTGACTGCTTTTGAATTGGCGGTGCTGGTGCTTTTGGTGAACGTCGGCGTTGCCTTATTTTGTTCATTGGTAGTTTTTTTTTCGCGTCTTTTCTCTCTCTTCATTGGCGGGTTTTTCCCGCTTCTTTTCGCTCTGTTTTTTTTTTTTTGCAGCCGGGGTTTGTTTTGTGCCCCGTGTCTTTGTTTGAAACTCCTCGACTTTGTATCGCCGAGGCCACTTTGGTGTGCTTCGCCTCGTGGAGACTTGTTGTGTGTTGCTAGCCCTATTTTGTGAGGACCGGCTTTCTTGGAAGTTTGACTCCCGTGCACTCGAAAGTTGAACTTCGTGTCATTTGCCCTTGCAATCTCTTCAGGTGAATTCCCCTATTGTCTAGAAGGAAAATACAAATTTGCCCTAAGGACTAGTGGCCAGGGTTGTCCTGGTGCTTGTTGTGGAGGAGGCCTGGTCTTGACGCAAATGACCAGGAGCGTTCCAACGTCACTTGCTGGAGTGACCCACAATGGCGACCTCGGGGCGAACTTCAACCAGGGAGGCCCCAGTGTACGTCGCTTGCCGAGCGCGAACTTCAACCGGGGATGCCCCAGTGTACGTCGCTTGGAAATGTTTATCGTGGGTGTATGATGTCCGAGGTGGTCTCGGTGTAAGCGTTGAACGCGATTGTCCCGGTCTTTATCGTCGATGTGACTCGTGGTGGGCGGTTTGTGCAACTGTCGCCCCTGGCCGTCTCATGTCGTCAATGTCAACTGAAATGGTTGCGTTGATGGCATATGGCTCGCTCAGTTGTTTTTGTCTTTAGCTTTATAGGGGGTACCTCCGTGCCGAGCCCCTTCCTTGTCAAAGTATAAGGGAGGAGGCTCGAGAGGAGTTCTCGGAAAGGCGTGAGCCTGTGCATCATTCTTCGCCTGTGACCGGCGTGTCCCTGTAAAAGATCACAAAGAAGATGGTGTGTTAGGCGACTGTGCGGTGGAGTATGCGGTAAGAAATATGGGGTGGACCCATGGGAAAATCCCTTTTGTCCCGCACGCGACCCATGGGGTGTCGCGTGTGGATGACATTTGTTTCCGGGAATGTAGTCATCACCACTCTGGAGTGGTTAGACCATGACTGAGGTCACATAAGCATGTTTTCCCTAATTGCGAGTAGGCATGCGCAGCCGTCCTAGGGAAGGCTCGAGGAGCCGGGTCCCACGAGGACAGGTGAGTCGAACAGGTCCAACAGAACTGATAGGGCGTCTTCGAGACTGTCCTAATGCTCCATTGAAGGATTTGTTCATGTCGGGAGCCCATTTGTGGGAATGCATTTGAATGAAAGCAACAGAGAGTTTAAAGAAAACTGCGCGTGTTGCCACAGTGTTTAGTCGGTGACCACAACGGAGGTGGATGAGATCCATTCTTTGATCGGAGGCATGACCGTGCTGGTCTGCGATCGAGAGTTGGGTCATGTTCTGTTTGTGGAGCTGTCACTTTCTGTCTTTGCAGTGGAAGGATTAGACTTGCTCCTTGAAGTATCGCTTGGATGAATTTGAATCCAAGTCGATTTTGGATTTCAGATGAGCCTTAAAGCAGTAAATGTGAGGTGTCAAAACCTAAAAGCAGTAAATACGGGGCCGGAGCCCAAAAGCAGTAAATGCTAGGTCGGGGTCCGAAAGTAGTAAATGTAGGACCGAGGCTTGATGCGAGGCCGAAGCCCAAAAGTGGGGCCGAAGCCCGATGAAGGGCCGGAGCCCGATGTGAGGCCGAAGCCCAATGCAGTAAATGCATGCTCGATAAGAAAGTGCAAGAGATGCAAAAGCAAAGGTCAATGCTGGGGAACAGCGCAGAGCGCTGCAAGGCGGTGACGCTGATTTGCTTGCGGTATTGCTCTGTGGAGCAAGGATGGGGACTTAGTGTTGAAATCCCAAGGAGCTGGATGAGAGACGTTTGTTGTCTCAATTGTGGACGCTCAGTATTCAGGCTGTCTTCTTGTTGAGAATTTCCTGTAATGGGAAAAGAAAACAATGAAGGAGTATGAACTGCTCAGGATTTTAATGCAAGAGTGTAGGGAAGCGAACTGGCCTGGTAGGTGTCGTGCGAGCACACCGAGAGACATGCATTGATACGTTGAGCAGGCATGTATGAATTGGTGTGAACATGCTTGGACATGTATGAGGCACGCTTGATCGTTGGTAGATGTGTGGGGGTCACGCGGAGGGATGTGCATCCGATCACGCGGTGACACTCTCTGTCAGGAAGAAGTTAGTTTTGGTTAACTTCGCCTGGGAAGGTTGATCGGCCCTCGAGCCACAGCTCGTCTTGCCGTAGAGGAAGGGTGAAGGCCGCTAGTGGCCTGCCCGCGAAAGTGGGCACAACTCGCCTATCGTGCGAGGTGGGTGGCCGGGATGGACTCGGCTTCTGGTCGTAGCACATCTCGCTATGGAGAAGTGAAGACCGTGGGTGGTCTACCCGCGAAGGTTGGCACAACTTGTCTATCGTGCGGAAATGCGTTGTAGCCGTAAGACAATAAATATATCAAATGTATACAATGCGTGAGTTTTGAAAGCTAATGCTGTCGTTCGCATTGATTCAAAGAGTTTAAAATACAATGCAGTTTGGAAAATAAATCCTTAAGTTGATCTTCCATCCCGCTCGGGGCACAAGTGAACATTGCCACGGCAAACACCAATTCCAGGCGAAAGCCTAGTGGAGATATCTATCCTAAGATGGGTGGGGACCTCCATGGGTCCTCTTCTTGGACCTCTCCAAGGTAGCGTTCGCACGTGCTAACTCCTGATCGCGTCTCTGTAACTCGGCGCGTGCTTGGGCGAGCTCCCTTTGAAGCTGGCGCTGATCGATGAGTTGCTTATCTTTCTCGGCGACCTCCCAACGAAGGCGGTCCCTCTCGGACTTGAGGCTAGTGAGTTCCGCTTGGACGGCGATGCTCGAAGTTGAAGGTGCCCCATATGGTGTGCTATCCTCAAGTTGTGGAGAGCCGGTGAAATCTTCGTGTACTAACGAACTCTGTCGGTAGAAACGGAGGATGTACTCTTCCGTAGCCTGAAAATCCCGTTCATCCTGAGTAGGGTGTTCGGGAAAGTAAGGTAGCTCTGTGACCGCAGTGCTCCATGCGGATAGGACCTATTGGATATCACTTTGGCAAACTACGGACGTCTGATCCTCCCGCCAAGTGTGTTCGAACCTAGTCCGTGCCATGTCCTCAGGGACTGTCTGCAGGCTACCGAACTGCCTCATTACTCGCGACGGGAAGTAAGTGGTGGACCCCGCATGGCTCAAAAGTGGGATTCCGTTAAAATCATGGCATCTAAGGGCCATGGGTCCGGGTGGCATCCACGTGGCACGCCACTTAAAGCCCTTGGGTGATACTTCACGAAAAATTTTGATCCCCTCGGAAACCTTGCGTTTTTCCACGTGCACTAAAGGTAATAGCCGGGAAATGATCGACTCCGAGTGGTTGAAAAACAGGACTGGGCGCACGAGGCCGAAGGGGCTTGCGTGGCTCTGTAGCCAAATTTGCAAAAGGATTGGGGACCCCCTCAACCTTCGATCAGCTGTTCGCGTAACGCGGTCGAGTGACCGAATGGTCTCAGCCACTAGGGCTACCTCGTACCCGCGGCCTCCGACCACTTGGAGGATGACGTTAGCCAGAGCTGTGTCGATGCGATCGACTGCGCTAGGGAATAAAAGGGTTCCAAAAATAAGGAGCAAAACTGCATGACATAAATTTGCTTGAAAAATGTCCCCTCGAACCTCGCGTGCTTGTGATTCGATAAAGCAGAGAAGTTTCGTGGTTACTATCCCAGTGCCTCCGGAGTATGCAAGTTCGACATGCAGTTGAGATCTGTGCACCCTGAGTAGGCGCGAGACTAAGACCAATCGAGTAGTACGAAGGTTAGGCTCCACAATGCTGTGGGAAATAGCAGTCCTGCCAATGAGGGTCCGATACTCCTTAATGATAGGCGTAAGCTCTGTACCCCGGATGTTGCAGACTGCATGGGTTGGATCCCAGAACGTCACCGCTGCTCCTAGGAAATTCCAATCTACTCGACGTGTGGAGAGCATGGACACATCTCCGACGAAGGAAGTGATATAGTTTCGGTCAATTTGACGCAGGCTGGTCCATATGTGACTAATCTACTCAAGCGGTGGCGTGATTCTGTCGAGGCGCAGAAAGGAAGCCGAGTGCAACATCCCTTACCAAGATGCAAAGAAGATCAGCTTAGGACTCATCAATGCGAATGACACCCTAATTTTGAAAATTGTATGATGCATGAGTTCGAAAAATAAATGCCCATGGCTTAATAAAAATTACAAGGTACATGTACACCGCTCTTGAAATGGAAAGGACTCAAGTGGCTCGCAGGCCGACTCGATAGACTGTTGCCGGAGTCGGGTAGAAGGCTTGCATGGAAGCATAGCACAATGCATGGTTCAGTGCTACAGGGACCATGCTACCTAGGGATGGGGGCCCCCGACTCAAGGGTGTCAATTCCTTGAAATCGGGCGGGATTCTTTTCAAGGCCTAAACGACAGTCGAACTGTGCGCCGTACCCCTACTTCAAACCCTTATCTAACCTGGGTTGCCTAGAATCGGTCGTGGGACGCGACCCATAGGTACCTAGTGCTAGCGTGATATGCAATGCAAGTGCTTTTAAATAAAAGTGCGTAAAGTAGATAAGCGGGAAATGTACTGAAAGCGGTAAATAAACATGCAAGCAAAGCAAACGGGTCGAGCCTGAACCCACTAAGTATGTCCCCAGCGGAATTGCCAAGTTGTACGGACCCGAATGTGAACTCTCGTCGGGGCCCGCATGCGCGCTTTTGCATCGCGCGGCTTGGGAGTGTCCACCTTCCCGAGGGGACGCGTGACGGACACGCGTGAGAGAAGGAGTCGCCACTTATCATTTTACGACCCGAAGGTCGAGGGCGGATAAGTTACCCGGGGTCTAGGGGTATGGAACACCTAGTTTGTCGTTAAGGCATTGGTCTGTACAGAACCGGAAAATCCGTGTTCGGGGGTCGAATTCCAGTCGTTTCGCGTTCGGTTATTATTCCACTCTAACTCACCGTGAGTTTAGGGAAAAGACCAAAGAACTGAAATTCAATGGACGCTCTCACTGAATAGGACGTTGGACCCTGTGAGTGTTAATTAGGGCGTTGAACCCTATGCTCGATGATTAGGGCGTTGAACCCTAATATTATTCGACCTAGGGATCAGGCTTGACCCGCATGGGAAACAGGTGCGGAAAGATAACACGCAGCAGGTAAATAACAGACAAGGTATTTGTTATTATCGAGTGTACGTGTTTTAACAAGTTGTTAATCCGGGGTATTTTGGCATGCAAATCCTACCCTAGACAAACAAGCACGTGCCAATGTTTTAGTATTCGGGTTTGTTTTGAGAACTTGACAAAGAGAGTCAAATCTCATGTATGTGGATTGCTTTTACAGTTGTTCTGTATTGTGACACTGAATTTCCACTGAATTAGCCAAACTCGTGTTTTGACTCTAGATTTGGAATCTAGAATTCCTCCTAACCATTATCTAGTGTTTGGTTAGGTCGAGTGAAAGGTTAATCAGCATTTTGCATGTTTTCTGACAGAGATAACCATTCTAATTACCCGAGTCTATGTTAGGATGACAGAAACTCATCAGTTAGATAAGAAAAGGCTATGCAGATAAACTTGCACCTGAACAGGTAGCCCGTTCTTATCCCGTACTGTAGTGTTTCTGTCATGCTAACCCTAAGGGTATCGCTGAATTGTGAAAAGACGATTTTGCCCTTTATTTGAAAATTATTTTCAGAAAAGGGGAAACATCGTAGTGCGGGCCACCTCGGCCTGTAGCCGGTGTCGACCAATTCCCTGGATCTTCCAGGGTTGCGCAAGAACCTCGAAAAAGGCAAAGAACCGGTCGATCTGCCCGGAAGTGATCTAGAAAGATCTTCTGTATCCTAACCTGAGTTACCTGGAATCAGGTAAAAACTCAAGTTGAGACACAGAAGCCCTTTTCAGACGTCCATGCTACATCGGACTGCGCATTTCGGGTTTTGAAATTGATAAGTTTGAAAAGGGCACCAACGTCATTTGACAACTCATCGACGCGAGTTATCAGTTAATGGCCAATTCGTGTAAACTTTATCAGTGTGAAGTGGGTTTAATCATGTGAGCGTCACGATTAACCCGTTCGTGGAATTAATGCTTAAGGTTATGCCGAATGCATTAATTGTGAAAGCGATTCGTGATTCGACGACCAAGACGATTCCATAAGGATCGAGGATATTTGGTCCAATGACCGCAACTACCCTCGTAACCGAATGGACCCGAATGAGTCATCGATACCCAAATCTATGCATGCTTTCTTTTGAAAAGACATTTTCATGCGATATTGCGATGATAATGTAAATTGCAAATTACACGAAAGCCGAGAACGGACTCAAAAGGGCAGAGGAAGCCTCATGCAACCCGTACGAGTCTAAGAGGCTCTCGGTCACTTCTCCTTGGAGATAACCGAGAGGTCCCATGGCCCGAATAGGGTTCCACGAGGTTTCTCCGTCTTGTTTTGAATCATTTCTCGCATGCTCAAACAACAAACACGACAAATGACACGATTAACTAAAGTCGGTATTGCCATGATTTGAATAACGCATTCGAACATGCAAACATGCACAAACAAGTTATTTAAGGAATCGATAAAACAATACCGACTTCATGTATGTAAGAAAACACGAGAAAACTCGGGAATCAAACTTAGATTGGGCTAAGAAGGCCGTTCTTAACCCGAGGAAAGCAAGCCAAGTCTCGGTTACCTCTTCTTGAGGCAAACCCGAGAGCTCTTTTGCTTATTTCAGGTCGGGAAGGTCTTCCGAGGGTCGATCCAAACGTTTCCCGACATGCTAACATGTTAATCGAGGATAAACATGAATGATATAATGTAAAAGTGCATAAACATGAAGTCTTGTAAGTGAACATGCTTTGTGCACCATATTACTCCATAGCCATGCAAATAATGTAAAAAGCCCTAACTCCTCTAAGTCAAGAGTGATTTACCTAGCCTCGGGATACGAGGAAAGAGTCGGGGAAGTGTTCGAGAGTCGGGTGACTCGGTAGAACGCTTGGAAGGATGCTCGGGTGCAAAGGATGCACGTTCGAGGAGCTAGGTGCACGGGGAGTGCGGCTGGAGTGCACGGGAGGCGGGCGCGCGGGCGTGCGCGCGGGGCGCGCGGCGCTGGTGCCCGCGGGGCATGCGCGGGCGCGCTGGCTGGCGCGTGTCTGGCACTGTTCACCCGAGAGTGACGATTCTTCACCGAAATGCACTAAATGACCTGAAACAATAATTTAAAGACTTCAAATGGAAAAACCAATTTCACCAATGAACTCCATGGGTCCAAAACATATGGTTCATGGAGTTTGAGAATTTTTGAAGTTAAGTCGGGATGATGAACATCGGCTTCCGACTTAAGAAACTCAAAGCTTTCTTCGGGTTTTCTTCGGTCTTTCTCTCTTGGTTTTGAAGTGTTGAAGCTTGCTGGTTTTGGCTATGGAGTTGGGAGCTTTTCTTGAGGGAGAAAGCTTGGAGAGAGTGTGCAAGAGGAGAAGTGATTATCTTAATCACTTTTGGGCCATTTATAGACAAAGCTAATGACACAATTAGCAAAAGCAAGTGCTCTTAACCCCCATGCTTAGAAAATATCAAGCCTCATCCTCTTCCATTGCATTAATGAAGAAGAGATAAGACATTGATGAGCATTGATGAGCATTGATGACAAGTTGAGTGTTGTCTTCAATCTCTCCAAGATATTTTGGCTAAGAAAGGGCAAGTTGGCTTCTTGAATTGAAGAAGAAGAAGAAGCTTCTAGAGTAAAGGGTGACTCATCTTGAGTAGCCCGTGGGTCCCACGACCGAAGAGAAGAAACCGGGAAAAAGCTCGGATCTCGATTGATCGCGCATTCGAAGTTCGTGGTTTGAATTGAACGTCGAATTATCGATATACGCGAGGAAATGGATTTAATGAGTCCGAGATTGGCATTTTCCGTGAGAAATTGCCAAATGTCTGTATGAGGCTTGGAAGCCGGTTTTGCTCCATTTATGCATTCAGAGCGAGGTTACCCACTTCTGACAGCATATCTTGTATCTGCATCCCACGTCGGTCATTTTGACATAAATTGTCAAATTCCGTGGGCACTTGTCCCTTAAGCCGGTAAATGTAAATATGGAGCCGGAGATGTCCTAGGAGGCCGAAACTGGATTTCTCAGATTGCTTTCTGAGTTTCTTGGGCGATCCGGAGATTACTGCGATCTCTGTTTGCTGAGATTGGGCCTCTAAGGATACGAAAACTGCATATGAGACCCTTAAAGCACTGCTCGAGGGGTCTAGATGAGTTTTGTGATTCATTCCGACGATTCCACATTGAGCCTTGAGAAGGCTAGCATTGTGTAAGGTAAGCATCCGGCGTCAAGTTCCCCCAAAGAGGACCTCCGGATATGGATTTTCACTGAAAATGGCCTTTTGTGCCCCTCGGAGGTTACTCGGGAAACCGTGAAGGGTTTTGCTGTCTGTTTTACCCAATTGCGAATGTCCGCTGGAGTTTTCAGGGCAATGTAGTGTGAACTTCGTTTGCCGTAATTCCATCAGACCAGTCTCCGGTTACGCTCTTCCGAAGAAGGGTATGCCCGTTTTGTCGTTCGGAAGTCATTCAGAGTGTCTGTATGGCTTCTAAAAGACAATATGAAGCACTGCTCGTGCTCTGTATGATTGAGGGGCATGGCCGCATCTGATATTTGGAATTAACTTTTCTCCGAGAAACCGGCATTTTTGGACTTCCACTGAAAAGTTGTCTGTATACAGAAAGTTGTTCTGTATAGAGCAGATGATTTGCAAAATGCCTTTGGGGACACTTTTCATCTGTTTGGCATTGGAGTGGATTTTTGGAGTCCAATATTAGCTATCTTCCGATGATTGAGCGAACTATCGGAAAATAGAACTGTCTGTGTGATATACTGAAAATACCGGTTTTGGATATTGCTCTGTTGCTCCTTGATGACCCCTGGACTCCTTCTGTCCAATGCATGTGTCATTTGCCCGATTTTGCCGACTTGAGGATGAATAGTGATTTTCTGCTCTGTTAAGTCGTTTTTCTGTATTCTGCTCAGGTTGTGGCTTGGATCATTGCTGATATTGTCGTTTGGGAAAGGTGAGCCAAAATGGGGTGCTGACACATACATCATGTAACATGCACGTGATAATAACACACATTTCGCTAAGTCAAATTCAACACGACCCCGATTTGCACAAATAAACATGTGAGACACTCAAAAACACCATATTCATGGAATCAACAAACGTCATTAACTCATTCAACGATAAACTCGGAAATGACCCACGGGAATCACACGGCCTCAAGGAAAAAAGAGCCCTAAGGCTTCGGGTGGACCAAGGAGCCTCACGGTCCCCGTAGCAAGGAGATGGCCATGGGTCCTCTTGGTGCAACTGAACCCTCCGAGGCCTCTCTCTCTTAGATTCCGAGTGTTTCTCGTCATGCTCACACATTACACGACGTTCGGGACAATAAAATGTAGGGAACAACGAACTTCGGGGCGAAAGAGCACCCGGTGCGTCCGTGAGGGACAAGGGAACTCTCGGCCATCCTCTCGGGAGGCATGGCCGCCAGTTCCGTGACCCCCCCCGGACCACGAGGGGCTCTCTAACCTCGAAATAAGTCGTATCCCACCATGGCATGCACGTTCATACAACGTTCGGACGTAACGAAGGAAGTAAAAACAAGCAACGATGCATGGGATTGCATGGGAAGTCCGGATCCGAAAGAAAAATGATAACTTTCATGCATTCGGGTTCTTTAAACCATATAAACATTTCATACAAGCAAAAATCGAGGATCCTAGCTTCTCTAAGTTGTAAAGAGATGTTACCTAGCCTCGATGCACGAGGAAAAGAGTCGGGGAAGCGGCCTTGAGAGTCGCAAGACTCGGCTGGAAGCTACGGGTGACGAGACCCGAGAGGTGGCAGCCGCGGTAGTTCGGGAAAACGGGGTCGATACGCTAGCTCCGGCCACGTCACGGTGCAAGGTCGGGCTCGTTGGACTCCTAAGGGACGGATCTAGACGTTCGTGGGTAGTCCCGAACGTGCCAAGCCCTAGACAAGCCCGAAACAGTGAGAGAAAGTTCACTAAAAAAGCAAAGAACCCAACAAAGAGGAAACGGGTGAAACGGTGGTTGTGCACGGTGGATCGGCCCTCGGACCGTGACCACCTCTTCACGGGGGAGGGTGAGGGTTGTGAGGAACCCTTTGAACGTGATGGCACGACTCGGTAAAGTCGTGGGAGGGAATGGCACGTCGTTAAGGCTCGGACGCGCCCGGTTAGTGACTTCGGGAGCCGATTGTATTTTTGGCTGGAACGTGATGATGAAGGCTCCAAATGAGAAATCTAAGCTCAGAAATGGACTTAGGGGGTGGGAAATATGTAGGCTAAGGAGTTTGGTGATTTTTGGTTTAAGTCGGGTCGGGTGGTTACCGGAATATCGGGCGGTTTTCCGGTGATTTTGGCCAGTTCTGGCCTTGACAAGGGCTAGATGGAAGTGAGGGAGAGGGCTGGAGCTTGAGAGGTTTTTGGAGAGAGATTGGCTTGAGAGAGAGTGAAGTTGAAGAAGCGATTAAGTTTAATGATGAAGGGGAACTTATAGGCTAGGCTAATGGCTCGATTAAGTGAAACTAATTGCGGTTTAGGGGGGTAAATAGGGGCTGCCGAAAATATGAAGGGATTAGGGAGGGGTTTGTGTCATGTTGAGTGTAGGGGAAGTTAGGGAAAGTTGATGGGAGGTGATGGATGTGAGTGTGTGTAAGAAGAATTTGAATTTTGTGGTGGAGGGAGGCTTCTTGGAGCTTGGAGCCGCCGGGATTAGGGATTAGCCGCGGCTAACTGCGACCAAGCCGCGGCTTGGGGATCGAGCCGAGATCTAGGGTTTGAGCCGTGGCTTGGTGGCTTGGCTTGGCTGAGCTGTGGGTCCCATTCGACTAAGAGAAAATCCGGAAAAAGCTCTAGACTTGATTGAACGTGCGTCCGATCTCCATTGTCCAATTAATTAATAGATTTGGAATGCTTGAACGAAGAGAATTTGAATGAACCTAATATCGCCATATGTCATGTGAACGAATGTTCGGGTGACTCGGCGCCTCAAGAGTTGGTTTTGCCCTGTTTGGATATTCGGAGTGGAGTTGAGTGTCCCCGTTCTCAAATCGCTCCTTTGTGCATCTCAATGTTCATCTCGGTGACCCTTTTGCCTTGTGCGGGATTGTTGGCTCGCCGCTCCTAACCGAAGACCGTTAGCCGGGGGAGACCTAGGGACTTCCGACCGGGGCTTTCTCAGTATTTCCCGAGTGTTTCGAGGTGTTCGGGGATCGCTGTGATTTCTGTTTTCCATGAATGTGCCCCGAAGGCTCGCCGGGAGGCGTTTGTGACCACTGAAACGTCCCTCGGGAAATCCTGTAGAGTTTCGAAAGGTGATTTGAAGCTTGTTCCATGACCCCGGTGGCCATGGGTGCCTGTAGGCCCGTTTCCGGGTGCCGTTTGCTCATCAGTGGATCGGGCCCTGGGGGCTCTGTTAGAAAAGGCGTCTGTGAGAGATCGGGGCATCCCGGCTTAAGCAGGATGCCTCCGGAACGCGTCTGGACGTGTCGTTGGTCACTCCGGTACTGAGAGGGATTTTTAGAGTCCCATATTGGGCATCTTTCGGTGTTTCAGTGATTCGGTGATGAATAGTGCCGCAGTGCTAGCTCCTGTTACTTCGGGACTTGTCATCTGCTTACTCTTCCTCTCTTGCTCACCTAGTGGACCCTGCTTTCTCTTGTCATTCATGTCTCCGTGCCCGCATGTTCGCCTCAGATTATCGGGTGATGAATAGTAACCCGGGCTTTGGTCGGGGATTCTCGTGTAGGAAACCGTTGGGGCCAAAATGGGGTGTTGACAATTAGATTTACTTTTCTTTGGGCAAGCATTAGATCGATTCGATTAATTCAACTCTCGGACCGTTCGCTTACCGACTGGAATTCTTACAGAATGAATGTACAAAATAAAAGTCCTTACAATACTCTCAAAAACAATAATACAAATTGCAAATGGCCGAATTCCAGTCGACTCGCGTTCGGTTATTATTCCGTTCTAACTCACCGTGAGTTTAGGGAAACACCGAAAAACTGAAATTCAATGCACGCTCTCACTAAATAGGGTGTTGGACCCTGTGAGTATTGATTAGGGCGTCGAACCATGTGATCGATGATTAGGGCGTTGAACCCTAATATTGTTCGGCCTAGGGAACAGACTCGACCCGCATGGCAAACAGGTGCGGAAAGATAACAAGCAGCAGATAAATAACAAACAATGTATTTGTATTCACCGAATGTACGTGGATTAGCAAATTTATTAATCCGGGGTATTTTGGCATGCAAATCCTACCCTAGACAAACAAACGCGTGCCAATGTTTTAGCATTCGGCTTTGGTTTGAGAACCTGACATGTCGGGTGTCCGTAGTCAAGTTTCCTATGTGTAGATTGCTTTTACAATTGTTCTGTATTGTGACACTGAATTTCCACTGAATTAGCCAAACTCGTGTTTTGACTCTAGATTTGGAATCTAGAATTCCTCCAAACCATTATCTAGTGTTTGGTTTGGTCGAGTGAACAGTTAATCCACATTTTGCATGTTTTCTGACAGAGATAACCGTTCTAGTTACCAGAGTCTATGTTAGGATGACAGAAACTCATCAGTTAGATAAGAAAAGGCTATATAGATGAACCTGCACCTGAATAAGTAGCCCGTTCTTATCCCGTACTTTAGTGTTTCTGTCATGCTAACCCTAGGGGTGTCGCTGAATTGTGAAAACATGATTTTGCCCTTTATTTGAAAATTATTTTCAGAAAAGGGGAAACATTGTAGTGTGGGCCACCTCGGCCTGTAGCAGGTGTCAACCAATTCCCTGGATCGTCCAGGGTTGTGCAAGAACCCCGAAAAAGCCAAAGAACCGGTCGATCTGCCCGGAAGTGATCTAGAAAGATCTTCTGTATTCTGACCTGAGTTACCTGGAATCAGGTAAAAACTCAAGTTGAGACACAGAAGCCCTTTTCAGACGTCCATGCTACATCGGACTGCGCGTTTCGGGTTTTGAAATTGATAAGTTTGAAAAGGGCACTAACGTCATTTGACAACTCATCGATGCGAGTTATCAGTTAATGGCCAATTTGTGTAAACTTTATCAGTGTGAAGTGGGTTTAATCATGTGAGCGTCCCGATTAACCCGTTCGTAAAATTAATGCTTAAGGGTTGTGCCGAATTCATTAATTACGAAAATGATTCGTGACTCGGTGACCAAGACGGGTCAAGAAAGATTGAGGATGATTCGGCCAACAATGGCCGAAACACCCTTTGGTCCTAATAGGCCCGAAAGGGTCTCCGAATTGCGAATCCATGCATATTTTGGTTTGGAAAGATATTTCATGTGAGATTCTCGATGTAATTGAACTTGCAAATTACACGAAATCCGAGAACGGATTTAAAACGGGAAGAGGAAGCCTCATGGAACCGAATAACTCCATGAGACTCTCGGCCTATTCTCCTTGGAGAAAGCCGAGAGGTCTCATGGCTTGTATTTGGTTTCACGAGTTTTCTCCATCTTGTTTTGAATCGTTTCTCGTATGCTCAAACATCAAACATGTTAAATAACACGATTAAACGAAAGTCGGTATTATCATGATTTGAATAACGCATTCGAACATGCAAACATGCACAAACAAGTTATTTAAGGAATCGATAAAACAATACCGACTTCATGCATGTGGGAAAATACGATGAAACTCGGGAATCGAACTTGGATTGGGTCAAGAAGATCGTTCCTTACCCGAAAGGAGCAAGAGAGCATTCGGTCACCTCCCTTGGAGGGAAACTCGTGAGCTCTTTGCCTTTCCCGGGTCGGGATGTTCTTCTCGACTCTGATCCAAGTGTTTCCCGACATGCTAGCATATAAATCAAGGATAAATATGCATGATATAACATGGAAAGTGCATAAAGATTAAAACTTGGAAATAAAACATACATAAAACCCCTTATAACTCCATAAACGCAAAGAGAATGTAAAAGTCCTAGCTCCTCTAAGTCGGGAATGGCCATACCTAGTCCCGGGATGCAGGATGGGACTGTTAGAAGTCGGGTTGGAACTTTGTTGGGTCGGGTTTTGGGCTGTTTTTCGTTGAACAGACCCGAAATGCACGAACAGACCCGGCTGGAGCACTGAACAGACCCGACTGGCACAAGTCGGGTCGGACATCGCCACGGAAGTTCCCGATGGAATTTTGAGGCAAGGTCAGCGGCTCCTGACTCCTAACTGACCCCCGGAGGTGACTGTGGTGGTCGTTTGGTCCCAGAGTTATCATGCCGACCCGTACAGACCTGCAAAGATCACGAAAAACAGAGCACGTCTGGAAATTCGGACCCGTCTGGCACCAGTCGGGTCGGACGTCGCCACGGAGGCTCCCGATGGAATTTTGAGGTAAGGTCAACGGCTCCTGACTCCTAACTTACCCCCGGAGGTGACTGTGGTGGTCGTTTTCCGAAAAGAGTCTCGGATCGACCCGATCTGTAAGAAAACCGCACAAACAGTCAGAAATTTCGACCCGACTGGGCAGTCGGGCTGTTTCTTCTTCCTGGGGTTAAACCGACGGGTTTTTCTTGGATTTATTGACTCCTTGACACCCTAGGGTTGTGTTGGGAGGTGTTGGATGGGTTTTGGTAGCTCAAACCGACTTGGAAAGGCTTGAAACTTGGGTTGACATTTTTGACCCGAGAAGGACCAAATCTGTCCAGATTCTGTTCAAGGCTGGTTCTATGGCTTAGAGGCTTAAAATTTAAAATCTAAGCTCAGAAATGGATAGAGGGGGTCGAAAAAATGTGGGATATGAAGTTTGGTAAAGTTTGGATTTAAGCCGGGATGGATTCCGACTTAAGATTTTGCCCGGTTTTGCTTAGTTTCTGCTTGCTGGAAATGACTGAAGCTTGCTGCGGTTTGCTATGGAGTTTGAGAGCTTTTGAAGAGTGAGAAATGCTAGAGAGAGAGTGCTTGAAGGTCTCCTCCTTTAAGTTAATGACTTAGAAAGTATATATAGGCTATGCTTAAGTGCAATTAAGTGTGAAAAAGCTTGATTAAGGGCATGCTTATGGGGATCCGAATTTGCTAAGCAAGATAAGGATGAATCTCCTCCATGCATTCTTCATGAAGATGAGCCAAGAAGCATTAATGGCATGGAAGTAAAGTTGGAGTGTGATCTTGGAAGACTTGAAGATATTTTGGTGCAAGTGTGCAAGAGAAGACAAGAGGCAATGGAGAGGGCGGCAATGGGAATTACGGCTGCCCTAGGGCATGCCGTGGGTCCCACATATTTTGAGGAAAGTTCGGGACAAAGTTCGGGTCTCGATTGATCGCGAGTTTGAGGCTCGTTGCTAAAACGAACGTCGAATTCTCAATGTGCGCGCGAAAACGGTTCAAATGAGCCCGAAATCATCCATTTTGCCCAAGGGAATGCTCGTGTGATTTTTGGGCTCGAAAGCCGGTTTTTGCTCATTTCAGGCGTTCAGAGCAAAGTTAACCATTTCGGAATGCGCATCTTTTGTCTGCATTCTGAATCGGTTGTTTTGACGTGCATTGTCGATCAGACTGAATAATTGACCCTTAAGCCGGTATTGCAAACGTGGAGTCGGAGATGTCCTAGGAGGCCGAAACTGGATTTCTCAGAATGCTTTTTGAGTTGCTTGGGCGCTCCGGAGATCACTGTAACCTCTGTTTGCAGAGATCGAACCTCCAAGGACTTGAAAAGTATATCTGAGACCTCTAAAGCACTGTTCGGGAGGTCTAGATGATTTGTGTGATTCATTCCGACGATTCCACGCTGAGCCTTGAGAAGGCTAGCACTGTGTAAGGTAGGCGTCCGACGTCAAGTCTCCGTAAAAAGGGCCTCCGGATGTGCATTTCCACTGAAAATGGCCATTTTTGCCCTTCGGAGGTTATTCGGGAAACCGAGAAGGGTTTTGCTGTCTGTTTTGCCCCATTGCAAATGTATGCTAGAGTTTTCAGGGCAATGCAGTACGAACTTCGTTTGCCGTTGTCAGCACCCCATTTTGGCTCACCATTCCAAACAACGATATCAGCAATGATCCAAGCCACAACTTGAGCAGAATACAGAAAACGGCTCAGCAGAGTAAGAAATCACTATTTATCCTCAAATCGGCAAAATTGAGCAAATGACCCATGGATGTGACAGAAGGACTCCAGGGGTCACCAAAAGGCAACAGAGCGACTAGAGAGCTCAACAATGTCCAAAACTGGCATTCTCAATATATCACACGGACGATACTATTTTTCGATAGTTCGCTCGGTCGTCGGAAAATAGCCAATATTGGACTCCAAAAATCCACTTCAATGCCAACTAGATGAAAAGTGTCCCCAAAGGCATTTTGCAAATCATCTGCTCTATACAGAACAACTTTCTGTATACAGACAACTTTTCAGTGGAAGTCCAAAAATGCCGGTTTCCTGGAGAAAAGTTAATTCCAAATATCAGACGCGGCCATGCCCCACCAGCACACAGAGCATGAACAATGCTTCAGATTGTCTCTTGGAAGTCACACAGACACTTCAAATGACTTCCGAGCGGCAAAACAAGCATACCCTTCTTCAAAAGAGCATAGCCAGAGACTGGTCTGATGGAATTACGGCAAACGAAGTTCATACCGCATTGCCCTAAAAACTCTAGCAGACATTCGCAATTGGGCAAAACAGACAGCAAAACGCTTATCAGTTTCCCGAGTAACCTCCGAGGAGCGGAAATGGACATTTTCAGTGGAAATGCATATCCGGAGGTTCTTTTCACGGAAAACTTGATGTCGAGTGTCTACCCTACATCATGTTAGCCTTCTCAAGGCTCAACGTGGAATCCTCGGAATAAACCACACGACTCATCTAGACCTCCCGAGCAATGCTTTAGAGGTCTCAGATACACTTTTCAAGTCCTTGGAGGTCTGATCTTAACAAACAGAGATTACAGTAATCTCCGGAGCGCCCAAGCAACTCAGAAGTCATCCTGAGAAATCCAGTTTCGGCCTCCTAGGACGTCTCCGGCCCCACGTTAGCATTATCCGCTTAAGGGATGATTGTTCACGTTGTCTGACAATTTATGTCAAAATGACCAACGTGAGATGCAGATACGAGATAGGTTGTGAGAAGCGGACAACTTCGCCCTGGTCACTTGCAATGAGCAAAACCGGCTTCCGAGCCTCACACACATCCGGGACATTTCTCCATGAAAATGTCAATCTCGGGCTCATTAACTCCGTTTTCTCGCGTATATCGACAATTCGACGTTCAATTCGAACCACGAACTTTGAATGCGCAACCAATCGAGACCCGAGTCTTCTCCCGGTTTCTCCTCACGAGCCGTGGGACCCACGGGCTGCCCAAGGGCAACCACCCTTTGCCCCAAAATTTTCGGCCTTTTCCTCTTCCTCTCTTGCCCTCACCTAGCCCAAAATATCTTTAGTCTTTCTAGTCAACACTCAAACCATTAACTCCATCTCCATTAATGCTTCTTGGCTCTTCCTCATCAAGATGCATGGATGACATTCATCCTCATCTCCATTAGGGCAGCTGACTTTTGCTAATGAGGCCCTTAATGGTGCTTTGTTTTGCTTAATTGCTCATTAGCTTCACATATATATTGCATACTTGTCATTAAGTTAATCATTCATGAGGCACACATGATCTTGCTAGGTTCTCCCTCTAGAAAATGCTCTCAACTTCTTAGGAACCAGCAGCAAGCAAATCACTCCATGAAAACCGAAAACCAAGCCAAAAATCCTTAGAGTTTAGGTCGAAATCCATAGCGGGCACTATTCTGACTTATATCCAAAATTCCTCAAACTTCATGGACCACATGTTTTGGACCCAAGGATTCCAATTCTGAACCCAGTTTTTCAGTTTGAAGTCATTTGCTCATCGTTTTGGGTCGTTTTAGTCATTTCGGGTGAAGTTGGAACTCTCGGGTGAACAGTAACCCGTCACCAGCGTCACCAGCGCCACCAGCGCTCGTCACCGAGCACCCCAGCGTCCGTCATCGAGCACGCCCGTGCCCGTCACCAGCGCTCGTCACCGGTGCCACCAGCGCCCGTCACCGAGCACCCCAGCGTCCGTCATCGAGCACGCCCGTGCCCGTCACCAGCGCTCCTCACCAGCGCCACCAGCGCCCGTCTCCGAGCACACCAGCGTTCGTCATCGAGCACGTCCGTGCCCGTCACCAGCGCTCGTCACCAGCGCCACCAGCGCCCGTCACCAGCGCCACCAGCCCCCGTCACCAGCATCAGCAGCGCCACCAGCGCCCTTCACCAGCATCACCAGCGCCTGTCACCGTGCCTGCCGTCACCCGTCATCGTGCCCGACGCCCGTCACTGTGCTTGACCGTGCTTGTGCACGCCCACCCTTGCACCCGAATACTCTTTCAAGAGTTCCACCGAGTCACCCGACTCTCAAACACTTCCCCGACTCTTTCCTCGTATCCCGAGGCTAGGTAAAACATTCTCGACCTAGAGGAGTTAGGGCTTTTCATATTTTTGCATGGCTATGTAATATTATGGTGTTTCATTCATGTTTAACTTGCAAGATTCAATTTTTATGCAATTTTATGTTATATTATGCATGTGCACTACCTTATGACTTGCTAGCATGTCGGAAAAAGGTTTGGATCGTCGTAAAGAAGACTATCCCGACCCGGCTATGGCAAACTAACTCTCGGCCAAGTCTCTAAATGAGAGGGTTGAGACTTAAATTGCTCTTTCTGGGTTAAGATCGGTCTCCTTAGACGATCCAAGTTAGTTTTCGAGCTTGTTTTGTTGTTCTTGCACGCATGAAGCCGGTGTTATTTTATCTATTCCCTAACTAACATATTTGTGAATGTTTGTATGTTTAAATGAATTAAACAGATCATGATAACACCGGCTTTTTGTTAAAAAGAAGTGTTATTTATCATGGTTGATGTTTGAGCATGCGAAAAATAATTAAACCGCGACTAGGAAATCATTTGTGACTCGAATGGAGCCATGAGAACTTTCGGCCACCTTTTATAAGATGAAGCCGAGGGCTTCTTGGCCTTCCTTGGGTCAAGAATGATTTCCTTCTCTCGAGTTTAATTCGTTTATCGGATTGTGTGAATTTTTAATTTCAACGTCTTCACGATTCCTATGTTAAAGTATCGTTTAAAGACTCTTTTAAAATAAACGTGCATGGATTCATGTATCGAGGACTCATTCGGATCCATTCGGTTATAAGGATATTGTCGGTTATTCAACCGAATTATCTTTGATCATTATGGATTCATTTTGGTCGTCGAATCACGAATCGTTTTCTTAATTAATGCATTCGACAATAACCTTAAGCATTAATTCTACGAATGGGTTAATCGGGACGTTCACACGGTTAATTCATTCAATCTGATAAAGTTTACACGAATTGGTCATTAATTGATAACTCGCGTCGACGAGTTGTCAAATGACGTTGGTGCCCTTTTCAAACTTATCAATTTCAAAACCCGAAATGCGCGGTCTGATGTAGCATGGATGTCTGAAAAGGGCTTCTGTGTCTCAACTTGAGTTTTTACCTGATTCCAAGTAGCTCAGGTCAGAATACAGAAGATCTTTCTAGATCACTTACGGGCAGATCGACCGGTTCTTTGGCTTTTCCGGGGTTCTTGCACAACCCTGGACGATCCAGAGATTTGGTTGACACCGGCTACAGGCCGAGGTAGCCCGCATTGCGATGTTTTCCCTTTTCTGAAAACAATTTTCAAATAAAGGGCAAAAATCGTCTTTTCACAATTCAGCGATACATGACAGAAACACTACAGTACGGGATAAGAACGGGCTACCTGTTCAGGTGTAGGTTCATCTGCATAGCCTTGTCCTATCTAACTGATGAGTTTCTGTTATCCTAACATAGACTCGGGTAACTAGAACGATTATCTCTGTCAGAAAACATGCAAAATGCTGACTAACCTTTCACTCGACTTAACCAAATACTAGATAATGGTTAGGAGGAATTCTAGATTCCAAATCTAGAGTCAAAACACGAGTTTGGCTAATTCAATGGAAATTCAGTGTCACAATACAGAACAACTGTAAAAGCAATCCACACACCTGAGATTTGACTCTCTTTGTCAAGTTCTCAAAACAAAACCGAATGCTAAAACATTGGTACATGTTTGATTGTTTAGCATATGGCATTTGCTTGCAAAAACACCCCTGGGTTAATAATCTGTTAATTCACGTAAACACGACAATAACAAACACTTTGTCTGTTATTAACATGTTGCGTGTTATCTTTCCGCACCTGTTTACCATGCGGGTCGAGCCTGATCCCTAGGCCGAATAATATTAGGGTTCAACACCCTAATCATCGATCACAGGGTCCAACGCCCTATTCAGTGAGAGCGTCCATTGAATTTCAGTTCTTCGGTCTTTTCCCTAAACTCACGGTGAGTTAGAGTGGAATAATAACCGAACGCGAAACGACTGGAATTCGACCTTTTTTGGTAATTTGTATTTATTGTTTTCGAGAGCATTGTAAGGATTTTATTTTGTACATTTATTCTGTAAGAATTCCAGTCGGTGAGCGAACGGTCCGAGAGTCGAATTAATCGAATCGGTCTAATGCTTGCTCAGATACAAGTAAATCTAAGAACTCGCGGTTCTGGTTCACGCAGGGATTCAACCTCCATGGTCCGATGAACTATAACACAAAATTGTGAACCAACTCCCCGACATACGGGTTTACTTCTCTCTCGGCTTCTCAACTGACATCGTTTGGTTCACCGAATCTCCGGTGTCAAAACGTGAGAGCCGAGTGCAGCTTAATTCATGCGGTAAATCATAAAACATGCAAGCCTAGCAAACCAGAGTACCGAAAGGGCGTGCGGGATATAGGCCCGCACGTAACATAAACCCCCGAACATGGATTTTCCGGTTCCGCACAGATCAATGCCTTAACAACAACTAGGTGTTCCATACCCCTAGACCCGGGTAACTTATCTGCCCTCGACCTTCGGGTCGTAAAATGATAAGTGGCGACTCATTCTCTCACGCGTGTTCGTCACGCGTCCCCACAGGAAGGTGGACACTCCCAAGCCGCGCAATCTAAAAGCGCACAATGCGGGCCCCGACGAGAGTCCACATTAGGGTCCGTACAGCTTGGCGACTCCACTGGGGATATACTTAGTGGGTTCAGGCTCGATTCGTTTGCCTGCTTGCATGTCCATTTACCGCTTCCCGCAATTTTTCGCTTATCTACTTTATGCGCCTTTACTTTTCTGCACTTGCATTGCATCATTCTAGTGGATTTAGGTACCTCGCCTGAAATCCCACGGGCGCCGATTTAGGAAGCTAGGTTAGTCAGAGGTTCCGAGTAAGGGAACAGATCGAGTCGGCTCTGCCACCGAACCGGCCCCCAAAGGTCCTCGCTCGATTTCAAGGAATTGACACCCTTGAATCGGGAGCCCCCATCCCTAGTTAGTGGTTTTCCCAGTAGAACATTGAAACCATGCATAAACAGGGACTGTCATGCTGAACCAAAAATAACCTTCACGCTACCAACCAACCCAAAAGTTGAGTCTTTGAGTCGGCTCGTAGTTTTTCTTTTAGGCGAGTCTTTTGTTGTTTTCACTAAATGAGTGTTGTATAATGTAAAGAACTCGTGCTATAATTTATTTTTTGCACCTGCATGCATATTTTCAAAACAAACTAGGACATTGCATCAGTTTGTTTATAAACATTAAACCAACATCTTCTCCATTTAGGTAAGAATGGATCGCTCGCGTCCCTGTCCTAGGCTTGATATCATCATCACACCATCTGCGGACATTACTCGCCTTTGGAACACATTCCGCCCAGTGGACCGCGCATTCTTCAGGCTCATCATAGGAGACCTACCATTACTCGCTGATTCTCCCGTCGATTGGACCCTACTCAGAACTGCTATTAGTTTTTGGGACACTCAGCGAGCCGTTTTTAGCTTTCATGGGACAGAGTTAGCCCCTACAGTAGAAGAATATGCGACACTCCTTCAGCGGTCTACACCAATTCACGACATCGTGGTGCCTAACCAGTTTGCCACGATACAGAACAGACTAGCCATCCTTTTAGGTCTCCGCAACGAAGAAATTCATTGCGAGCTTCAGTATGGAGGGGAGCACAGCATTAGGACTACATGGCTCATAGATTTTATACAGGCCTGTGCTCTGAATGCCACGGGAGAGTCTTATCAGCGTGACTCTTGTCACGGGTTTCTTTTGCTCATCTTCGGGACTATGCTATTCCCGTACTCGTCGAACCTCACAGACGGGGCACTTGCTCAGGTCATCCTCCAAGTGGTAGGAGGCCATAGTTATGTGGAAGCCGTTTTGGCTGAGACCATTCGGTCTCTTGACTATGTACAAGAGAATCAACGGGGCAGGATGAGAGGATCCCCACATCTGCTTCAGATTTGGCTTCTAGCACACATTAGGCCGTTCGGCTTATCCCATCCTTTTCTATGAATCACCGACGAGCGCTCACTCATCGCTCGTCTACTTCATGTGTTTCGACCCTCCGACCGTAACTACACCGACTGGATGCGGTTTATGGAAGAGCTCACCCCAGCACAGTTTTTATGGACTACACGTTGGAATCCTGGCGGTCCCATGATCATTGGATGTCCTTCAGTTATAGGACTTCCCTTAATCAGTCATTTAGGGAGCACACTTATCTTTCCATCCCGAGTCATCAGACAACTCGGTGGGCTACAAGATATTCCTATAGAGGCAGATCGCACTTCACACCTCTTCAGGTGGGCAAACACCACAATTTCACTCCCGGATAGGATTCTACGGGTTAGAGAGGTCCGACGCTTCTTGAGCACGCTCATCGTCCAGGAACTGTACTTCCCAGAGCATCCCACTGACGAGGAGCGAGCTTTCTCAGCTACAGCAGCGTATGTGATGCAGTTCCATCCGTATGGGCTCGCACCTATTCGTCGGCTACACATGCCACAGATGCTGCAAACACCGTAGGCAGACATTCCAGACGCAGAGAGCTCAGTCCAAGGAGCCGTGCGCACAGAGCTGCAAGTCATTAGAGCAGAGCGAGATCGACTCCGCTGTGAGCTTGTGGATATTCGTGCAGAACTCACTGATCACAGAGAGCTTCAGAGCGAGTTGGCTCAAACTCGTGCACGCGTAGCGAGCCAAGATAGGGAGATAGCGCGTTTGAGCGCTACGCTGGATCGAGCGCAGGCAAGAGCGCGCAGGATCTCCCATCCTTGAGCTCAGTTGCTGAGCGTTTTTGCCTGTACAGAACCCGCGTAACGCTCACTCAGCTACGGGTTATAACAGTTGTCGGTTTAATGTTTATGTTTCCTTTTCAAACAGACTGCCTTTGTAAATTGTGAAACGTGAATTAAACTGATATAATGGCATTAGTGTTTTTAAACTCATACATCTCATGCATCCATACATTGTCATTTACATCTTGAAGATGGTCAACACATAACAATTACACTTATACGCTCGTACATCCAGGTACTAACAACTGGCGTCACATCGATATCCTACTCGTGCACGCGGAAGAATGGCCGAAGAGCAACAACCCGTTATCTCGGAACAAGACGCACCACCAATGCCGGCACACTCCCTTCCGCAAGACACGCACGTGATGTCATCTCCAGCATCTATAGCGTATTCTGGTGTTCTTCCAATGCACCTCCCTTCTCCTGCACAGGCGCCATCCAATGTTGTCGATCCCGTGCGTTTTGCCGCACTCGAAGGGACGATTAATCAATTGGCTGCCAACATGAATACCAATATGACAGAGCTCATGGCTATGCTTCGGGATCAAAACCGAGCTTCCTCGAGTCACACTTCACCTCCTGAATGCAGGACAACCGTTCACCTGAATCCGATCGACCCGCCTATTTATGTGACGGATAGCGAAGATATGTCTTTTTCAGCAATGACATATGTGCCGACAGTCAGCCCAGTCAGTGATCCTATGCCGCCACCACCGGCTTCTACATCGGTACCGTTTCCACCCGCGGCGTTCCTTTCAACAGATCTCGCAATGCTCACTTTGCCGCCGCTCACCATACCTACTCAACCTCCAATTTATACCGTTCTACCACCGACGATTCCTCCAGTCGCGATCACACAAATCCCTGCTCCCACTGCGGAACCTATTTCCTTCCAAGCTCCACAAACCCAAATGAGCTTTCCCTACCAAACTCCACCGCCTCTAAATATTCCCCCCACTGAACCAGGCACGCCTACTCATGCTGCTCCTGCAGTTCTACCGACGAACATTCCTCCTGAAAATGAACAGGAGAAAATAATGAAGAGAATGGAGGAAACCATTCGAGCCCTCCAAGCAGACACGTCCCGTCCTGACTTCGGTGACAGTGACTGGAATCTCTTTCCTAGCATGTTGTTGCCCCCTAAGATCAAGATTCCAGATTTTAAGAGGTACGATGGGACCAAAGACCCTTGGCATCATCTCCGTCACTATCATAGCAAAATGCTTTCGTATTGGGATTACGAGGAATTTGTCATCCAGACTTTCCAAGACAGTCTTACGGGATCGGCGCTAGATTGGTTTATGACCTTGAAAGCCGGTGACATCCCTACATGGACAGATCTTTCTCAGAAATTCCTCGACCAGTACCGATTCTGTGTAGAGACACCTCCTACTCTTCTTGATCTTAGCATGACAGAGATGAGAGAAAGTCAAACTTTCGAAGCATACGCAACGGAATGGAGGGGAAAAGCGGCAAAGCACATTCCTCAAATCACTGAGCGACAACAAGTTCAACTGTTTCATTCTACGTTCAAAGGCGCATATTACTCACATCTCCTGGCTCATACTTCCTCTTTCTCAGACCTGATTGAGGCAGGAAAGAAGTTGGATATGAGTGTTAAGCTAGGAAGAATTGAAGGCCCGTCAAGGAAGAAGGATGGAGAGACACCGAAGAAACAAACCGCTGGAATATCTAGGAGAGGCAAAGACGCGACTATTGGCATCGTCAATTCTGGACATCAAGCTCCACAGCCAATTTCGGTGGACTACACCCCTGCATTATCGGCTTCTCAGGCATATGCGCATCCCGTGCATTATGTGCAACCTCATCAAACGCCGCAAGCTTATTTCTCAACTTCGCCAACTGTTATCCAGTCGCAACCTCCGCAACAGTACGCTCCTGTTCAAGTTCAACAAGCTAGACCCCCGGCTTCGAGACCTCCTCAGCTGGCTCAACGTGTTCCAGCTCCTAGAACTCAACAAGACAGTGCTGCTCAACCGCGTTCACGCAAGCAATACACCAATTTACCAGCTCCCCCCTCTCACATATTCAGACAGCTCCTTGTAGGCAACAAGATCAAAACAGAAGCACTCGGTCCCCATTTCGATCCGTCCATGCATAACCAAAATCTTCGCTGTGAATTTCATCAGGGTGCTCCTGGTCACACTCTGGATACTTGTTGGAGACTCCGGGATAAAATCCAAGAGATGATTGATGCAAGACAAATCTCCTTTAATGAGGTGAAGCCGCCGAATGTCCGTGCAAATCCTCTTCCTGATCATGGATCAGGTTCAGGACCTTCTGTGAACATGATTAGCATTGCTGCTATTGATGAGGAAGAAGACTCGCAAAAGGCCTCAACTCCATTTGCCATTAACTATGCTCCAGTAGAAGTCGCATTCGCTCCCATCCCGTTCGTTATCGAAGTTCCTGCAAAGGAGCCTTATCACGATAGCCGAGTTCCCTGGACATATGAGAGCGAGGTTGCTAGTGCAGAACTAGAAATGAGCGCGATGGGAATCACGCCTTCAGGACGGGTTTATCAGGGTCCAGAGCCTGTTGACAAAGGAAAGGCTCCCGCTACTGAGTTCTCAACCGTTCCAAAAGCCGTGTCACTCCCTACAAAGAAGGTCACCGATCAAGAAGCCGAAGCTTTCATGAAGGTGATCAAAGCAAGCGAATACAAAGTGGTCGAGCAAATGAGCAAGTCACCAGCTCATATATCGCTGCTCGCATTGCTTTTGAACTCCGAACCTCATCGGAACGCTTTGCTGAAAGTTCTCACTGCGGCACAAGTCCCGAAAGATACTGCACCGGATAGAATCGAGGAGATGGTGAACTCTATTTTCTCGAATCAGATTTCCTTTTCGGAAGACGAAATTCCCTCGGAAGGACAAGAACACTTGCGGGCATTGCATATAGTTTGCAAGTGCAACAACTACGTCGTTGGTCGAGTCATGATCGACAACGGCTCTGCTCTTAACGTTTGCCCCGTCTCCACGTTGAAACAGATGAACGTGGACATGAGTCGCATTCGTGCAAGTAAGACCACCGTTCGAGCCTTTGACAGCTCTAAGAGAGTGGTGAACGGTGAAATTGATCTCCTAATTGATGTGGGTTCTTGCTCATTCTCTGTTACCTTCCAGATCCTTGAAATACCCAATGCTTTCAGTCTCCTACTCGGAAGGCCCTGGATCACGCCGCCGGCGCCGTTCCTTCATCATTGCACCAGAAGTTGAAATTCTTTGTCGAAGGCAAACTCATCACTGTCAACGGCGAGGAAGATTACGCAGTTTATAAAGAAATGGCCATCCCTTATATCAGCATTGGAGAAGACCAGAATCCCCCTTCCATTCTTTCGACACGATCTCCGTAATTCGAGACTACGGAGAGGTCAGTCCATCACGAACTGATCGCATGATTGGAAAGGTTTTCTTGAAGAACAATTATGTCCCTGGAACTGGACTCGGGGCACGTGCACAGGGAATCCTTCGACCGATTGAAATGGAGGAATACCGCAATAGGAGGGGACTCGGCTTTCGCCCCTCCTGCCATGAGATCATGCAAGCTCGTCGTGGAAAACATCTACACCGCCTTGCTGCATATTACGGAAAGCTCATTCCGGTTCCACCGCTCTCAGAGTTTTTTGCAGCACCACCGCAAATCATGGGAGGCACCTCCGAGAGCCCGATCACTGAAACAGATGACTTCTCTTCGGATGCAGTTGAAGCGTTTTTGGCTTTGCCAGCCATATATGCCGTCACTGAGGAGACATCTTCTAGGGTTCATATCCGCCCTGTACGGGAGGATGAGGAGCTTACCAACTGGACTTCAGTTCCGCTCTACTCGGCCATAGTTGCCGATGTGTAAGACGGTCTTTATACATAATGCTACCTGCGTGTCGGCAACGCCATAAGCCACATGACAGAAGAGGGGTTTTTGTTATGGCCTGTTAATAGAATCCCTGCGTGCTTTTTGATTTCTTGTGTTTAAATTCTCTCTCTTGCACTTACTCCTAGCATCTTTAATTTCTAAAACAATTCACTTTCATGTCCAGGCTCCATTCGAATCCAAATCACGGATATAACGATTTGGATTCACTCGAAACACATCTTGGAAAGTCCCTACCCATATACTTCGGGGAAGGACTTGACGAGGACGGTCGCGTGCCCGAGATAGAAGAGAGTTTGCATCGTCTCGAAAACCACCAACTCACTTCCGTCGAGCCAACCGAAGACATCAATATAGGCAATGCAGAAGAACCACGCACCCTTAGAATCGGGACTGGACTTGACCCTATACAGAGGGCCCGAATGATCGACTTCTTGACAGAGTATCAAGAGGTCTTTGCTTGGTCCTACGCCGATATGCCAGGCCTAGACCCCTCAATCGTAAAGCATTTTCTTCCACTCGACACTGAAAGATTCCCACCCAAGCGCCAACACTTGCGACGTCAACGAGCTGACCTTCTCTTACGCATTAAGGAAGAAGTCATCAAGCAGGTAGACGCAGGATTCTTGGAGGTATGCAATTACTCTGAATGGGTAGCGAACATTGTTCCAGTGGAGAAGAAGAATGGGAAAGTCAGAGTCTGCATCGACTACCGAGATCTCAATAGGGCTAGCCCAAAGGATAACTTCCCGCTGCCTCACATCGATGTCTTGGTGGACAATACAGCACGCCACACACAATTCTCCTTCATGGACGGTTTCTCTAGATACAATCAGATTCAGATGGCCGAAGAGGATAAAGTCAAGACCACATTCATCACGATGTGGGGTACATTTTGCTACAAGGTCATGACTTTCGGTCTCAAAAATGCCGGGGCAACCTATCAACGGGCAATGGTCACTCTCTTTCATGACATGATGCATAAAGAGATCGAGGTCTATGTCGACGACATGATCGCGAAGTCTAAAGAAGGAGAAGATCATTTGGTTAACCTTAAGCGACTGTTCGACCGTCTCAAGAAGTATAAACTCCGACTTAACCCAGCGAAATGTACATTTGGCGTCAAGTCAAGGAAATTGTTAGGGTTTATAGTTAGTGAGGAAGGCATCGAGGTCGACCCCGACAAGGTTAAAGCGATCATGGAATTGCCCCCTCCATCGACAGTGCGCGAAGTAAGGAGCTTCTTAGGACGGCTGAATTACATCGCGCGTTTCATTGCAAATTTGACAGATAAGTGCCACCCACTCTTCCGTTTGCTTCGCAAAAATGCAGCGGTCGAATGGGATGACGAGTGTCAGAAAGCTTTTGATATCATCAAAGCATACCTAATTCAGCCGCCGGTGTTGGTTCCGCCCTCACCGGATCGTCCTCTCATTCTGTACCTGACGGTACGCCGACAATCCATCGGATGCATGTTAGGGCAAAAGGACGATTCCTCTCACGCAGAGCGAGCAATTTATTATTTAAGCAAAAAGTTCATTGAAGGGGAGTCCAATTACCCTGAGATAGAGAAAATGTGTTGCGCACTTGTGTGGGTCATGCAAAGGCTTCGGCAATACACTCTCTACCATACTGTTCGCCTGCTGTCGAAGACAGATCCTTTGAAATATCTACTTAGCACTCCGTCCTCCATGAGGAATATAGCAAAATGGCGTTGCCAACTGACGGAGTACAACATCGAATATGTGTCGCGCACATCAGTGAAGGGCCAAGCGATAGCAGATCATCTAGCAGAGTTCCCAATTGTCGATGACACACCAATCGACTCTGACTTTCCATACGAAGGAATCCTCCAAATGAATGGTGAGGAGGAAATTACTAGATGGAAGATGTACTTCGATGGTGCAGTCAATTCCACCGGGTCAGGTATTGGCGCAGTTCTGATATCCCCGGAAGGGCGTCATTTCCCTGCTACAGCGAAGATTGATTTCCCCTGCACCAACAACATAGCCAAATATGAGGCATGTATCCTCGGCTTGCAGGCGGCGGTCGACCTCAAAGTCAAGGAGCTTGAAGTGTTTGGAGATTCTATGCTCACAATCTTTCAGACACTCAAACAGTGGAAGACAAAAGATCCGAAACTGGTGCCATATCATGAGTACCTGGAAGACTTGACAGAGAACTTCGAGGACATTTCATTTACATACACACCGCGCATGAAGAACCAGTTCGCCGATGCACTCGCAACGCTCGCTTCCATGGTTAGCATCACAAAAGAGAATCTCATCGAGCCCCTCAAGTTTGAGATTGCTCAGAGCCCTGCCCATTGTGATGTAATCGACGCTGTCGACGGCAAACCGTGGTATGCCGACATTAAACATTTGCTACAAACAGGTCAATTCCCAGCATTCACCGATCGACATGACCGGAGGACTCTTCGCCGCATTGCAGTAAATTTCTTCTTGAGTGGTGAAACCCTCTACCGCCGTTCATTCGATGCCACACTGCTTCGGTGTGTTGATGAGAATGAGGCACAACGCCTCATGGAAGAAGTGCACGAGGGAAATTGCGGACCTCACATGAACGGGCTCATGCTAGCAAAGAAGCTCATGCGACTCGGGTATTTCTGGTCCACCATGGAGACTGACTGCGTCAAACATGTCAGGCATTGTCACTTGTGTCAAGTCTACGCGAATCAGATCAGAGCACCACCCAACGAGCTGCATCCAATGGCTGCTCCGTGGCCCTTTTCAATGTGGGGCATGGACGTGATGGGTCCTATCAACCCCAAAGCATCCAATGGGCACTTGTTCATACTGGTAGCTATCGATTACTTCACCAAATGGATAGAAGCTATCACCCTTGCATCGGTCACTGCAAAGACCGAGGCACGCTTCCTCAAGCGCGACATTATCGCACGTTACGGGGTCCCTGCGACACTTGTCACAGACAACGCCAAGAATTTGAATAATAAGCTCATTGACGAGCTCTGTGCACAGTTCAAGATCCTACACCGCAACTCCTCTCCGTATCGTCCACAAATGAACGGCGCGGTAGAGACAGCAAACAAGAACATAAAGAAAATCATCGAAAAAATGACAGTGAATTACAAAGATTGGCACGAGATGCTCCCGTTCGCACTCTTGGCGTATCAGACTTCTATCCGCTCGTCCACCGGAGCAACCCCGTATTCTTTAGTCTACGGCATGGAAGCAGTTCTTCCAATCGAAGTAGAGATTCCCTCTATGAGGGTCCTTGCCGAGTCCAAGCTCAAGGAAGCAGAATGGGCGAAGCAACGCTACGAACAGCTTAATCTTATTGATGAGAGGCGGCTAACAGCACTTTGCCACGGTCAGTGCTATCAGCAAAAAATGGCCCGAGCTTTTAATAAGAAAGTTCGTCCCCGCGATTTCAGCCCCATTGACCTCGTCCTGCGGAAAGTTTTGCATATCGCCCCTGATTCTAGGGGCAAGTTTGCTTACAAATACGACGGTCCCTTCATCGTTAAAGAAGTCTATGACGGGGGGGCAATCATTCTCAATGATATAGACGGGAACGAGAACGCTCTTCCGGTCAACGCTGATACACTTAAGAAATACTATTCGTGATGGTGTTTCTCTCATTCTACTGTGGATGTTTTTCTCAAATGCACATTACATTTTTAGCTTTCTTCGCATGTACAATTTCCCAGCACTTTCATTTCTGCTTACTAATACACTCCCCTCTTCTGCTCTTTCCCTTTCTCTGAACTTTTTCTGAGAGAAAAATAATGAATCTCCCGCTAGGTTGAAAACCTCTTTGAGGCGGCCTGGGCAAAATTTAGGGAATGAGGGGCACGGTTCAAAATCCCGCAAAGGGGGGCCGTGGCAAAAGGAGAGTACAAAACGAAATCCTCGCTAGAGTGAAAACCCGAAAGGGTGCCCTAGGCAAAAATTAGAGGAACCGAGAGGTATGACCAGATCCAATCAGGACGGTCATAGCAAAAGGTGAGCTATAAATGAGAGAAAAGTCTAAAAGAATACCCCGCTAGGTCGTCACGCGTCTTGCGACCTAGGCAAAAGTTAGGGGCCTTTGGCAGCTCGACTATGAAATGACAGCTACACTCAGTGTGAAGCGACAACAAGTAGTAGTTTGGCAGTCTTCGGTGTGAGCAAACTCTCTTTGACTCTCACAGCACAAGACACGTTTCGACATGCAGTCGAATCGTCGTATCCTTGATTTGGAGGATCCCAAAATCCCTCCGTTTACCTTAATGCAAATTCTACGGGTCATGCCCGTTCTGTAAAAAAAAAAAAAAAAAAGCCTTTCTAGTCAAGTCACAATTTAGCGGGAGACGACCACCCCTTTAAATGGTCATTATGTTCAAATCCCCAAAGCATTATTATTCAGACTTCTTTACACATCTTCATTATGGCTATAGAGTAAGATTGACAACCACTATTAGCTCTTTTGATTCTAGATGCAGGAAGCAGGATGTGAACCCCGAAAAGAGTTTTTCTTTGACGAATGCATGTCTGCCTTATGCCAAGAACTACAATCTAAATCCGAAGAGAGACCTTCAGGATAGCACTCCAGGCATTCAGTGACATCAAAATCAGTTGGCAAGCAATGAAGCGTCCTACCACAGCATCGATTGCGACATGGACGAACTCGGTGATGGAGGAAGCACAATGATTCCTTCCACACCTCACACCACTCCTCAGCGTTTGCATTTACTTCATGCACCTTTATTTCCGCAATGCACTTTAATTGGCGTGCACCTTCTCAGGAATGCAACGCACCTTTATTTTCGCAATGCATTTTAATTGGCGTGCACCTTCTCAGGAACGCAGTGCACCTTTATTTCCGCAATGCACTTTAATTGGCGTGCACCTTCTGAGGAACGCAGTGCACCTTTATATCCGCAATGCACTTTAATTGGCCTGCACCTTCTCAGGAACGCAGTGCACCTTTATTTCTGCAATGCACTTTAATTGGCGTTCACCTTCTCAGGAACGCAGTGCACCTTTATTTCCGCAATGCACTTTAATTGGCGTGCACCTTCTCAGGAACGCAGTGCACCTTTATTTCCGCAATGCACTTTAATTGGCGTGCACCTTCTCAGGAACGCAGTGCACCTTTATTTCCGCAATGCACTTTAATTGGCGTGCACCTTCTCAGGAACGCAGTGCACCTTTATATCCGCAATGCACTTTAATTGGCCTGCACCTTCTCAGGAACGCAGTGCACCTTTATTTCTGCAATGCACTTTAATTGGCGTTCACCTTCTCAGGAACGCAGTGCACCTTTATTTCCGCAATGCACTTTAATTGGCGTGCACCTTCTCAGGAACGCAGTGCACCTTTATTTCCGCAATGCACTTTAATTGGCGTGCACCTTCTCAGGAACGCAGTGCACCTTTATTTCCGCAATGCACTTTAATTGGCGTGCACCTTCTCAGGAACGCAGTGCACCTTTATTTCCGCAATGCACTTTAATTGGGGTGCACCTTCTCAGGAATGCAGTGCACCTTGCAAACCCGCCGAGCAAGCGCTCGTGCACCTCGCAAGTCCACTGGGTAGGCGCCTTTGAACCACGCAGTTCATTCGGTATGCGCCCCGTGCATATTGCAAACCCTTCGGGTCAATCCCGACTTTACTTTCTGCACTGGGGTCAGTCCCCGTCGGGTCAATCCCGACTTTAATTGCCTATCTCAGCTTTGTTCCGAACTCTACATGTCTATTGTGCGCATCTCACTATATTTTCTTTTTATTAGGTACAACATCCCACATATCCAAAGCAAGAAAGAGAGGGCCATGTAGGAAATTCCACCTTGATCATTACTATCAAACTGGGGTGTTTCTGGAATCTTTGGCTGCATCCTCTACCCGAGCAAGCAGTCAAAGAGGGGCAAGCTGTCAGCACCCCATTTTGGCTCACCATTCCAAACAACGATATCAACAATGATCCAAGCCACAACTTGAGCAGAATACAGAAAACGGCTCGGCAGAGCAAGAAATCACTATTTATCCTCAAGTCGGCAAAATTGAGCAAATAACCCATGGATGTGACAGAAGGACTCCAGGGGTCACCAAAAGGCAACAGAGCGACCAGAGAGCTCAACAATGTCCAAAACCGGCATTCTCAATATATCACACGGACGATACTATTTTCCGATAGTTCGCTCGGTCGTCGGAAAATAGCCAATATTGGACTCCAAAAATCCACTTCAATGCCAAATAGATGAAAAGTGTCCCCAAAGGCATTTTGCAAATCATCTGCTCTATACAGAACAACTTTCTGTATACAGACAACTTTTCAGTGGAAGTCCAAAAATGTCGGTTTCCTAGAGAAAAGTTAATTCCAAATATCAGACGCAGCCATGCCCCAACAGCACACAGAGCATGAACAATGCTTCAGATTGTCTCTTGGAAGTCACACAGACACTTCAAATGACTTCCGAGCGGCAAAACAAGCATACCATTCTTCAGAAGAGCATAGCCGGAGACTGGTCTGATGGAATTACGGCAAACGAAGTTCATACCGCATTGCCCTAAAAACTCTAGCGGACATTCGCAATTGGGCAAAACAGACAGCAAAACGCTTATCAGTTTCCCGAGTAACCTCCGAGGAGCGAAAATGGCCATTTTCAGTGGAAATGCATATCCGGAGGTTCTTTTCACGGAAACTTGATGTCGAGTGTCTACCCTACATCATGTTAGCCTTCTCAAGGCTCAACGTGGAATCGTCGGAATAAACCACACGACTCATCTAGACCTCCCGAGCAATGCTTTAGAGGTCTCAGATACACTTTTCAAGTCCTTGGAGGTCTGATCTTGACAAACAGAGATTAGAGTAATCTCCGGAGCGTCCAAGCAACTCAGAAGTCATCCTGAGAAATCCAGTTTCGGCCTCCTAGGACGTCTCTGGCCCCACGTTAGCATTATCGCCTTAAGGGATGATTGTTCATGTTGTCTGACAATTTATGTCAAAATGACCAACGTGAGATGCAGATACGAGATAGGTTGTGAGAAGCGGACAACTTCCCCCTGGTCACTTGCAATGAGCAAAACCGGCTTCCGAGCCTCACACACATCCGGGACATTTCTCCATGAAAAATGTCAATCTCGGGCTCATTAACTCCGTTTTCTCGCGTATATCGACAATTCGACGTTCAATTCGAACCACGAACTTCGGATGCGCAACCTATCGAGACCCGAGTCTTCTCCCGGTTTCTCCTCACGAGCCGTGGGACCCACGGGCTGCCCAAGGGCAACCGCCCTTTGCCCCAAAATTTTCGGCCTTTTCCTCTTCCTCTCTTGCCCTCACCTAGCCCAAAATATCTTTAGTCTTTCTAGTCAACACTCAAGCCATTAACTCCATCTCCATTAATGCTTCTTGGCTCTTCCTCATCAAGATGCATGGATGACATTCATCCTCATCTCCATTAGGGCAGCCGACTTTTGCTAATGAGGCCCTTAATGGTGCTTTGTTTTGCTTAATTGCTCATTAGCTTCACATATATATTGCATACTTGTCATTAAGTTAATCATTCATGAGGCACACATGATCTTGCTAGGTTCTCCCTCTAGAAAATGCTCTCAACTTCTTAGGAACCAGCAGCAAGCAAATCACTCCATGAAAACCGAAAACCAAGCCAAAAATCCTTAGAGTTTAGGTCGAAATCCATAGCGGGCACTATTCCGACTTATATCCAAAATTCCTCAAACTTCATGGACCATATGTTTTGGACCCAAGGATTCCAATTCTGAACCCAGTTTTTCAGTTTGAAGTCATTTGCTCATCGTTTTGGGTCGATTTAGTCATTTCGGGTGAAGTTGGAACTCTCGGGTGAACAGTAGCCCGTCACCAGCGTCACCAGCGCCACCAGCGCCCGTCACCGAGCACCCCAGCGTCCGTCATCGAGCACGCCCGTGCCCGTCACCAGCGCTCGTCACCAGCGCCACCAGCGCCCGTCACCGAGCACACCAGCGTCCGTCATCGAGCACGCCCGTTCCCGTCACCAGTGCTCGTCACCAGCGCCACCAGCGCCCGTTACCAGCATCACCAGCGCCTGTCATCGTGCCTGCCGTAACCCGTCATCGTGCCCGACGCCCGTCACCGTGCTTGACCGTGCTCGTGCACGCCCACCCTTGCACCCGAATACTCTTTCAAGAGTTCCACCGAGTCACCCGACTCTCAAACACTTCCCCGACTCCTTCCTCGTATCCCGAGGCTAGGTAAAACATTCTCGACCTTGAAGAGTTAGGACTTTTCATATTTTTGCATGGCTATGGAGTATTATGGTGTTTCATTCATGTTTAGCTTGCAAGATTCAATTTTATGCAATTTTATGTTATATTATGCATGTGCACTACCTTATGACTTGCTAGCATGTCGGAAAAAGGTTTGGATCGTCGTAAAGAAGACTATCCCGACCCGGCTATGGCAAACTAACTCTCGGCCAAGTCTCTAAATGAGAGGGTTGAGACTTAAATTGCTCTTTCCGGGTTAAGATCGGTCTCCTTAGACGATCCAAGTTAGTTTTCGAGCTTGTTTTGTTGTTCTTGCACGCATGAAGCCGGTGTTATTTTATCTATTCCCTAACTAACATATTTGTGAATTTTTGTATGTTTAAATGAATTAAACAGATCATGATAACACCGGCTTTTTGTTAAAAAGAAGTGTTATTTATCATGGTTGATGTTTGAGCATGTGAAAAATAATTAAACCGCGACTAGGAAATCATTTGTGACTCGAATGGAGCCATGAGAACTTTCGGCCACCTTTTATAAGATGAAGCCGAGGGCTTCTTGGCCTTCCTTGGGTCAAGAATGATTTCCTTCTCTCGAGTTTAATTCGTTTATCGGATTGTGTGAATTTTTAATTTCAACGTCTTCACGATTCCTATGTTAAAGTATCGTTTAAAGACTCTTTTAAAATAAACGTGCATGGATTCATGTATCGAGGACTCATTCGGATCCATTCGGTTATAAGGATATTGTCGGTTATTCAACCGAATTATCCTTGATCATTATGGATTCATTTTGGTCGTCGAATCACGAATCGTTTTCTTAATTAATGCATTCGGCAATAACCTTAAGCATTAATTCTACGAATGGGTTAATCGGGACGTTCACACGGTTAATTCATTCAATCTGATAAAGTTTACACGAATTGGTCATTAATTGATAACTCGCGTCGACGAGTTGTCAAATGACGTTGGTGCCCTTTTCAAACTTATCAATTTCAAAACCCGAAACGCGCGGTCTGATGTAGCATGGATGTCTGAAAAGGGCTTCTGTGTCTCAACTTGAGTTTTTACCTAATTCCAGGTAGCTCAGGTCAGAATACTGAAGATCTTTCTAGATCACTTCCGGGCAGATCGACCGGTTCTTTGGCTTTTCCGGGGTTCTTGCACAGCCCTGGACGATCCAGAGATTTGGTTGACACCGGCTACAGGCCGAGGTAGCCCGCATTGCGATGTTTTCCCTTTTCTGAAAACAATTTTCAAATAAAGGGCAAAAATCGTCTTTTCACAATTCAGCGACACTCTTAGGGTTAGCATGACAGAAACACTACAGTACGGGATAAGAACGGGCTACCTGTTCAGGTGTAGGTTCATCTGCATAGCCTTGTCCTATCTAATTGATGAGTTTCTGTCATCCTAACATAGACTCGGGTAACTAGAACGATTATCTCTGTCAGAAAACATGCAAAATGCTGACTAACCTTTCACTCGACTTAACCAAATACTAGATAATGGTTAGGAGGAATTCTAGATTCCAAATCTAGAGTCAAAACACGAGTTTGGCTAATTCAGTGGAAATTCAGTGTCACAATACAGAACAACTGTAAAAGCAATCCACACACCTGAGATTTGACTCTTTTTGTCAAGTTCTCAAAACAAAGCCGAATGCTAAAACATTGGTACATGTTTGATTGTTTAGCATATGGCATTTGCTTGCAAAAACACCCCTGGGTTAATAATCTGTTAATTCACGTAAACATGACAATAACAAACACTTTGTCTGTTATTAACATGTTGCGTGTTATCTTTCCGCACCTGTTTGCCATGCGGGTCGAGCCTGATCCCTAGGCCGAATAATATTAGGGTTCAACACCCTAATCATCGATCACAGGGTCCAACACCCTAATCAACACTCACAGGGTCCAACGCCCTATTCAGTGAGAGCGTCCATTGAATTTCAGTTCTTCGGTCTTTTCCCTAAACTCACGGTGAGTTAGAGTGGAATAATAACCGAACGCGAAACGACTGGAATTCGACCTTTTTTTGTAATTTGTATTTATTGTTTTCGAGAGCATTGTAAGGATTTTATTTTGTACATTTATTCTGTAAGAATTCCAGTCGGTGAGCGAACGGTCCGAGAGTCGAATTAATCGAATCGATCTAATGCTTGCTCAGATACAAGTAAATCCAAGAACTCGCGGTTCTGGTTCACGCAAGGATTCAACCTCCATGGTTCGATGAACTGTAACGCAAGATTGTGAACCAACTCCCTGACATACGGATTTACTTCTCTCTCGGCTTGTCAACCGACATTGTTTGGTTCACCGAATCTCCGGTGTCAAAACGTGCGAGCCGAGTGCAGCTTAATTCATGCGGTAAATCATAAAACATGCAAGCCTAGCAAACCAGAATACCGAAAGGGCGTGCAGGATATAGGCCCGCACGTAACATGAACCCCCGAACACGGATTTTCCGGTTCCGCACAGATCAATGCCTTAACAACAACTAGGTGTTCCATACCTCTAGACCCGGGTAACTTATCCGCCCTCGACCTTCGGGTCGTAAAATGATAAGTGGCGACTCCTTCTCTCACGCGTGTCCGTCACGCGTCCCCACGGGAAGGTGGACACTCCCAAGCCGCGCGATCCAAAAGCGCGCAATGCGGGCCCCGACGAGAGTCCACATTCGGGTCCGTACAGCCGTAATTTCATCAGACCAGTCTCCGGCTATACTCTTCCGAAGATGGGTATGCTTGTTTCGTTTCTCGGAAGTCATTTGAAGTGTCTGTGTGACTTCCAAGAGACAATCTGAAGCGTTGTTCATACTCTGTGTGCTAGTGGGACATGGCCGCGTCTAATATTTGGAATTAACTTTTCTCCAGGAAACCGGCATTTTTGGACTTCCACTGAAAAGTTGTCTATATACAGAAAGTTGTTCTGTATAGAGCAGATGATTTGCAAAATGCCTTTGGGGACACTTTTCATCTGTTTGGCATTGGAGTGGATTTTTGGAGTCCAATATTGGCTATCTTCCGATGATCGAGCGAACTATCGGATAATAGGACTATCTATGTGGTACACTGGAAATGCCGGTTTTGGACGTTGTTGAGCTCTCTAGTCACTCTGTTACCCTTTGGTGACCCCTGGAGTCCTTCTGTCGTGAGTACATGTCATCTGCTTGATTTTGCTGACTTAAGAATGAATAATGATTTTCTACCTATGTGGAGCCTTCTTCTGTGATAACACTCAAGTCGTGGCATTGTTTGCTATTGATGGACATTGTTCGACTTGTGGACCAAAATGGGGTGCTAACAGCTTGCCCCTCTTTGGCTGGATGCTCTGATAGAGGATTTGGCCAAAGATATAGAAGAACCCCGTTTTGGTCGTGATGTCCAATATGGCTTCTCCCAAGACTGTCTTCCTCTTTTTCTTTGGATATGTGGGAAATACCGTACCTAAATGCGAAGGTGAAAAAGACGAAATAAGGTATAGGCAAATTTTACAGTAAATAGGAAGGTGCATAAAGGAAATGCATGTCAAAATGTGAAGTGGGCTTAATGAAAAATGCAAAACCTGATGAAAAATGCGAAGCTTTGAGAAAAGTGTGAAGTTTGACTGAAAGAGTTGAGTTTGATAAAAAGTGCGAAGCTTAATGAAAGGTGTGTTACTTAAGTGAGTGTGGAACCCCAAAAGCAATAAATGTGGGGTGTGTAACCTTTAAACGGTAAATGTTTTGTGCATAACCTAAAAACAGTAAATGTTGGGTGTGTAACCCAAAAGCAGTGAATGTGTGGGTGTGTAACCCGAAAGCAGTAAATGTGTGGGTGTGTAACCCGAAAGTAGTAAATGTTGGATGTGTAACCCGAAAGTAGTAAATGTGTGGGTGTGTAACCCGAAAGCAGTAAATGTTGGGTGTGTAACCCGAAAGCAGTAAATGTGTGGGTGTGAAACCCGAAAGCAGTAAATGTTGGGTGTGAAACCCGAAAGCAGTAAATGTTGGGTGTGTAACTCGTGTGGGTGTGAAACCCGAAAGTAGTAAATGTTAGGTGTGTAACCCGTGTGGGTGTGAAACCCGAAAGCAGTAAATGTTGGGTGTGAAACCCGTGTGGGTGTGAAACCCAAAAGCAATAAATGTTGGGTGTGTAACCCGTGTGGGTGTGCAGTAAAGTTAGGTGTGAAATCCGTGTGGGTGTGAAACCCGAAAGCAGTAAATGTTGGGTGTGAAACCCGTGTGGGTGTGAAATTCGAAAGCAGTAAATGTTGGGTGTGAAACCCGAAAGCAGTAAATGTTGGGTGTGAAACCCGAAAGCAGTAAATGTTGGGTGTGTAACCCGTGTGGGTGTGAAACCCGAAAGCAGTAAATATTGGTTGTGTAAGCCGTGTGGGTGTGAAACCCGAAAGCAGTAAATGTTGGGTGTGAAACCCGTGTGGGTGTGAAACTCGAAAGCAGTAAATGTTGTAGTTGTAGAACAGTGGTGGTGTGGCTGTGTGGGGCGGATGCTGCCCCGAAAGTGTTGATTCGTCAAAGGCACGTGTCGCTGGAGTGGTTACGCTTTGCTGAAGATCAGTTTTACTGGCTTGGGCAATTGTACTTTAACCTGTTGGAAGTTTGCCACGATTTGGCATCTTGTCCTGCGAGACTCGAGCTCTAAGGAATGAGCTCCTACGTATCCCATGTGGTCGGGAATCAAAGTCCGCCGTAGTTCTTGTCGTTTGTAGTACCTGTGATCCTGGCATTACTAGTAAATCATGTGAGAAATACTAACAAGTGATAGGTACAGGTGAGTACCAAAAAGAGTGTCGCTGTGATGCACAGATCTTCAGTTTCGGGTTGCTTGAGCAACCCGTGAAGAATTTTACTTTGACAGTGCAGATGGGTCCCGTTCTCGGAGGCCTAGATGCGAGGCCTCAAGGGGCTCCCATTAGCCATACTTGGGCATATCGAGACTTCCCAACGATGCCCTAGCAGTTCTATCGTTTGTTCGACGCGCCCGTCGGCTTTGAACCCTTCTCAATAGGGTACCGTAGGGCGGCTGCATTTGCAACCCGCTTGGAGATTTCTGTTCAGATTTGGCCAGACTCGGTCTGACCATTTCCAAAGCGTTATGACTAGACCCCAAAGAGGAATGTCTGGGATTTCGGCTTTGTGATAGCCTGTTAAAGGGAGGCTGTGACCCATTTGGAGTTTATGCAAAGACAAAGAGAAAAGAGAAAGCTTGGGAAGCACGTTGCCCCAGGCTAAAAGGATACACGGATTCCCGCTTGCAGCGAGATGTACCCCCATTTTCCTTCGTCCTTCTGTTGTGTAGGCTGTACCAAACTGCTTGGACGGCGTATTAAGTTACCCACTGTGCTTGATGAAGGTTTCTTCTTGGACGGTTGAATGGTATTGGAGAGCCGATCGAGGATGGTGTTTGAATAGATAACCTGGCCACTTCCTTTGGGGATCCCTTGTCCACACAATATGTGAGAGATTAGGGGGCAATTTTATCTATCTCTTGCTTTGCTCTCCTTTTGCTACGGTCACCCACCTCGGGGCCGCACCTCTCAACCTAAAGGGGAAGAACTCTCCTTTTGCCACGACCGCCCTAAAGGGTTTCTGGTCGTGCCTCTCTTTTACCCTATCTTTTGCCTAGGCCGCCTCGAAAAGGAGTTTTCAACCTAGCAGGCTCGATTCTTTTATCTCTCGAGTTTGCAAGAGCAAAGGGTTTGAAGGATTCAACCTCAGAGTGCATTGTTTTCTATCTCCGTCGAGGAGTTGTGTCTGCTGCTCCCCTTTTTGTCGGGGTTTGTTGATTTCTCTAGATTGGCGGCGCCGGTGCTTTTGATGAACCTCGGCATTGCCTTTCTTTTGTTGGTTGGCGGGTTTTTCCCGCTTCTTTTTCTCTCTCTTTTCATTGGTGGGTTTTTTCACTTCTTTTCGCTCTTTTTTTTCTTGCAGCTGGGGCTTGTTTTGTGCCCCGTGTCTTTGTTTGAAACTCCTCGACTTTGGATTGTCGAGGCCGCTTTGGTGTGCTTCGCCTCGTGGAGACTTGTTGCGTGTTGCTAGCCCAATTTTGTGAGGACCGGCTTTCTTAGAAGTTTGACTCTCGTGCACTCGAAAGCTGAACTTCGTGTCGTTTGCCCTTGCAAGCGTTACATGTGAATTTCCCCTGTTGTCTAGGAAGAAAATGTAGAATTGCCCCGTGAATAGGGAACCGAGGTTGTCCTGGTGCGAATGTTGAACGGGGATGCCCCGGTCTTCATTTTGTGGAAGTGGCCTGTGGCAGGCGCCTTGTGCGATGTCTCCGATCATCTCTTGTTGTTCTTTACAGTGCGTGCCTCTTGGAGGGTGCATGCTGTTGAAGCCACTGGATGTTTGAGGAAGACGGTTGCATCAATGCTGAGTGATTCGCTCGATTGTCCTTGTTTTCGCCTTCATAGGGGGTACCTCATCGTCGAACACCTCCCTCGTCAAAGTATAAGGAAAGGGTGGTAAGAAATATGAGGTGGTCCCATGGGAAAATCCCTTTTGGTCTCGCCCGCGACCCATGGGGTACCGCATGCAGGGGACATTTGTTTCCGGAAATCTGGTCATCACCACTCTGGAGTGGTTAGACCGTGACTGAAGTCACATAAGCATATTTTCCCTAATTGCGAGTAGGCCTGCGCAGCCGTCCTGGGGAAGGCTCGAGGAACTGGGTCCCATGAGGACAAGCGAGTCGAACAGGTCCAACAGAACTAATAGAGCGTCGCAAAGACTATCCTAATGTCCTGTTTGAAGGATTTGTTCATGTCGAGAACCCATTTGTAGGAATGGATTTAAATTAAAGCAAAAGAGAGTTTAAAGAAGACTGCACATGTTGTTCTAGTGCTTAGTCAACGGCGACGGCAGAGGACGAGTGAGATCCATTCTTTGATCGGAGGCATGACCGTGCTGGTATCTCCTGCGATCAAGAGTTGGGTCATGCTCTGTTTATGGAGCTGTCAATTCCGGTCTTTGCAGTTGAAGGATTAGACTTGCTCCTCGAAGTATCGCTTGGATAAATTTGAATCCAAGTCGATTTTGGATTTTAGATGAGCCTGAAAGTAGTAAATGTGAGGTGTCAAAACCTGAAAGCAGTAAATGCAGGGCTGGAGCCCAAAAACAGTAAATGCTGGGCCAGGGCCCGAAAGCAGTAAATGCAGGACCGAGGCCTGAAAGCAGTAAATGCAGGACCGAGGCCCAATGTGGGGTCGAAGCCCAAAAGTGGGGCCGAAGCCCAAAAGTGGGGCCGGAGCCCGATGCAGGGCCGAAACCCAAAAGTAAATGCAGGGCCGGAGCCCGATGTGAGGCTGAAGCCCAATGTAGTAAATGCGGGGCTGGAGCCCGATACAGGGCTGGAGCCCGATGTGGGGCCGGAGCCTAATGCAGTAAATGCAGGGCCGGAGTCCGATGCAGTAAATGCAGGGCCGAAGCCCGATGCTAGGCCTGAGCCCAATGCAGTAAATGTAGGGCCGAAGCCCGATGCTGGGCCTGAGCCTAATGTAGTAAATGCGGGCTTGATAGGAAAATGCAAGAAATGTGAAAGCAACGGTCAATGCTGAGGAATAGCGCAGGGCGCTGCAAAGCGGTGACGCTGATTTGCTTGCGGTCTTGCGCTGTGGAGCAAGGATGGGGACTTAGTGTTGAAATCCCAAGGAGCTGGATGAGAGACGTTTGTTGTCTCAATTGTGGTCGCTCAGTATTCAGGCTGCCTTCTTGTTGAGAATTTCCTGCAATGGGAAAAGAAAACAATGAAGGAGCATGAACTGTTCATGATTTCAATGCAAGAGTGTAGGGAAGCGAACTGGCCTGGTAGGCGTCGTGCGAGCACACCAAGAGACATGCATTGATACATTGAGTGTGCGTGCATGAGTTGGTGTGAACTTGCTTGGACATGTATGAGGCACGCTTGATCGCTGGTAGATGCGCGAGGTCACGCGGAGGGATGTGCGTCCGATCACGCGGTGACACTCTCTGTTAGGAAGAAGTTAGTGTTAGTTAACTTCGCCTGGGAAGGTTGATCGGCCCTCGGGCCACGACTCGTCTTGCCGTGGAGGAAGGGTGAAGGCCGCGAGTGGCCTGCCCGCGAAAGTGGGCACGACTCGCCTATCGTGCTGGTGAGTGGCCAGGATGGACTCGGCTTCTGGTCACAGCGCATCTCGCTATGGAGAAGTGAAAACCGCGGGTGGTCTACCCGCGAAGGTTGGCACGACTTGCCTGTCGTGCGAGACATGGCAGCTGCTGTGCAAACATAGAAATAGATAGAATGCATGCAGTGTATAAGTTTTCAAAAGCTAATGTCATTGCATCGATTTAGTTCAAGTTCCTTAATTCACAAAGATAGTTAGTTTGAAAAGGGGAGCTTAAACATTAAACCGATGCAATGTCCTAGGTTGTTTTGAAAACATGCATGCAGGTGCAGAAAAATAAATTGTACAACACTCATTCAGTGAAAACAACAAAAGGCTCGCTTAAAAGAAAAACTACGAGCCGACTCAAAGACTCAACTTTTGGGTCGGTTGGTGGCATGAAGGTTATTTTTGGTCCAGCATGACGGTCCCTGTTTACGCATGGTTTTAGTGTTCTACTGGGAAAACCACTAACTAGGGATGGAGGCTCCCGATTCAAGGGCGTCAATTCCTTGAAATCGAGCGAGGATCTTTGGGGGCCAACTCGGTGGCAGAGTCGACTCGATCCGTTCCATTACTCGGAACCTCTGACTAACCTAGCTTCCTAGATCGGCGCCAGTGGGATTTCAGGCATTTGGTACCTAAATCCACTAGAATGATGCAATGCAAGTGCATAAAAGTAAATGTGCGAAAAATAAAATGTGCGGAAAGCAATAAATAAACATGCAAGCAAAGCAAACGGATCGAGCCTGAACCCACTAAGTGGGTCCCCAGTAGAGTCGCCAAGCTGTACGAACCCGAATGTGGACTCACTTCGGGGCCCGCATGCGCGCTTTTGGATCGCGCGGCTTGGGAGTGTCCACCTTCTCGTGGGGACGCGTGACGGACACGCGTGAGAGAAGGAGTCGCCACTTATCATTTTACGACCCGTAGGTCGAGGGCGGATAAGTTACCCGAGTCTAGGGGTACAAAACACCTAGTTTGTTGTTAAGGCATTGGTCTGTGCGGAACCGGAAAGTCCATGTTCAGGGGTTCATGTTACGTGCGGGCCTATATCCCGCACGCCCTTTCGGTACTCTGGTTTGCTAGGCTTGCATGTTTTATTATTTACCGCATGAATTAAGCTGCACTCGGCTCGCACGTTTTGACACCGGAGATTCGGTGAACTAAACGATGTCGGTGGAGAAGCCGAGAGAGAAGTAAACCCGTGTGTCGGGGAATTGGTTCACAATCTTGCATTACAGTTCATCGAACCATGGAGGTTGAATCCCTGCGTGAACCAGAACCGCGAGTTATTGGATTTACTTTTCTTTGGGCAAGCATTAGACCGATTCGATTAATTTGACTCTCGAACTGTTCGCTTACCGACTGGAATTCTTACAGAATGAATGTACAAAATAAAAGTCCTTACAATACTCTCAAAAACAATAAATACAAATTGCAAATGGCCGAATTCCAGTCGACTCGCGTTCGGTTATTATTCCGCTCTAACTCACCATGAGTTTAGGGAAACACCGAAAAACTGAAATTCAATGCACACTCTCACTAAATAGGGCGTTGGACCTTGTGAGTGTTGATTAGGGCGTCGAACCCTGTGATCCATGATTAGGGCGTTGAACCCTAATATTGTTCGGCCTAGGGATCAGGCTCGACCTGCATGGCAAACAGGTGCGAAAATATAACAAGCAGCAGATAAATAACAGACAATGTGTTTGTATTCACCGAATGTACGTGGATTAGCAAGTTTATTAATCCGGGGTATTTTGGCATGCAAATCCTACCCTAGACAAACAAATGCGTGCCAATGTTTTAGCATTCGGCTTTGGTTTGAGAACCTGACATGTCGGGTGTCCGTAGTCAAGTTTCCTATGTGTGGATTGCTTTTACAGTTGTTCTGTATTGTGACACTGAATTAGCCAAACTCGTGTTTTGACTCTAGATTTGGAATCTAGAATTCCTCCTAACCATTATCTAGTGTTTGGTTAGGTCGAATGAAAGGTTAATCAGCATTTTGCATGTTTTCTGACAGAGATAACCGTTCTAGTTACCCGAGTCTATGTTAGGATGACAGAAACTCATCAGTTAGATAAGAAAAGGCTATGCAGATTGTGCGCACCCGAATTTAATCTCGTCGGGGCACGCATGCGCGCGCCTAAGCAAACGCGGCTTGGGAGTGTCCACCTTCCCGGGGACGCGCGACGGACGCACGTGAGAAGGAGTCGCCACTTGCCACTTTACGACCCGAAGGTCGAGGGCCGGCAAGTTACCCGGGTCTAGGGGTACGGGGTACACCTAAATGCTAAGGCAATGGTCGTACGGAACCGAAAATTCCGAATTCGGGGGTTCTATTACGTGCGGGCCTATATCCCGCACGCCCCTTTTGGTACTCCAGCTTGCTAGGCTTGCCGTTTTGTTTATTTACCGTGTGATTTAGAGTTGCACTCGACTCGCCCGTTTTGACACCGTAAATTCGATGGATTGGTTGAGTTGGGCCAAGACTCCGAAGGATGAGTAGGCTCGTGAATCAGGGAATCGGTTCGCTATCTTAGCGTTACAGTTCTTCGGACCGTTATGGTCGATTCCCTGCCCGAACCAAGACCGTGATTATTTGAGCTTACTCATCCCTTGGTGACGATAGACCGACTTAATCGACTCGACACTCGGACCTCTCGCTCACCGATCGGGATCCTTACAAATATATGAATGAATATACAAATAAGATTCTCACAATGTACACTCGAATAATTACAGAATACAACTGAATGAAATAAATGGATCCCGATCGGTTTGCATTGGGCCAATATTCCGCTCCGGCTCACCGTGTGTTTTGGATAACCGATAAACAAATTAAAGCAACGCGGGCTCAAGGAGCCGGGGGTCGGGTCCGATCGATCCAACAGTTCTCGGAGAAACGGTTGGTTCTCACTGCGTCCGGTTGGCCGATCGAGCTCCCGGGTGATATCTAAACCCGTTTCACGCGCTCAATCCAAATCCGCCTTTCACATAGGCCGCATTCGGAGTGTAACGGTGAATCGAGGCTAGATCCCATTCCGCACTCGGGTTGCACGCGCTCGGTAAATTAGGAGGCGTTGGACCTCCTATTCGGTGGTTTCGGGCGTTGGACCCCGTGCAAGGCGTGACCTATGGGTTCGGGCCCGAGCCGCAATAAATCATCACATACAAAGACAAAACAGAAGAAAACCAATAAAACTGACACAATGCAGACAACAACTGACAATTGTCGGTGGATACAAACGAATTGTGTATTAGGCCAAATGTACGTGATTTAATCAGTTATTAGCCGGGGTTGATTAGCAAATAATGTATCTAACCTAGGCAAACATAGATGGCGGATTAGAATGGGGTTCTAAGCCGATTACATGTGTGTGTTCGTTTTAAGACTCTTATTCAGTTAAGTGTCACTGCGGTTTCACCGAATTAGCCAAACTCGTGTTTTGACTCTAGATTGGAATCTATCATTCCACTTATCCATTGTCTAATGTTTGATTAAGCCAAATGCATGATTAATCCTGTTTTTCGTGTTTTGTAACTGAAATGAAATGTTCACCACCGAATCTACGATAGGAAGATAGAAACACTGAAAGTGAGCGGAATGGGCCATGCGAATGAAACTCGTACCCGAACGGGTTGCCCTTTTTCGTTCATAGATCGAAGTGTTCCAACTCCCTAACGCCTAGGGTATCGGTGAATCACGGAATGACGATTATGCCCTTAGATGATAAAATTGCAATGTTCGTATATAAATGGGAGATCGCGTCACACGAAGGAGTCTAAGAAGGACTCTCGTGCCACGACTCGGGCCGCCTCAAATTGGGCCCGGACTCGAGTCACGGCACGTGAGTACTCGCTAGACATCAATTCTATTCGTGTTACGTGTCTCGGTATTTTGAAATTGTGAATTTTGATGAAAAAGGGCATTCTCGCCGTTCCATAAATCATCGATGCGTTTACAAATTGGGGGTTGATTAGCCCGATTATTTAATCCAAGTGGTTTAATTAGCCGAATGATTCGTCCCGTCTCCCCATTTGTGAAATTATTCGGTGGTTATCAATTTATATCACGATTATGGACTTGATGGGTGATTTTCTGGAACTAACATGTATAGTGAGTAACTGATACGAAATTGATGGATAGACGACAAGTATAATAACAAAGCAACTCTAAGAACCGACTTCCAAACGGAGGAAGAGACCGGTCTAGACTCGGGGAGAGCCACGGGACGTTCGGTCCCATCCCGAGGGAAGTAACCGAATGCTTCCTTGGCTCATCCCCGAGTCTTGGGCGATCTCTTGCGCCGATTTCAATCGCCTCTTACGTTCATAACGCATCGACCACAATGATGATACATGTTTCGGTTATCTCGGTGGTCATGATCACATGAATTCATACACAACACTCACAAATGAGACATGTAAACGAACAACGAGACGGTCACGGCTTGAATGACAACGAAATAAGTAAACACGGGAACCGGCCCGTTTCGGAAAGTGAGAAGCCTCCTTGGACCCGTGTGGTCCAAGAGGACTCTCGGCCACCTCTTCTCAAAAATGGCCGTGAGTCCTTGTGGTTCGCACGAGTCAAAGGGAATTCTCCCATTCCGATCCGAGCCCTTTCCCGTCATGTTGATACATTACACGTGATAAATGGTAAGATGACATAAGAATCGACTCGATTCGGGAGAAGAGAGGCCGCCATAGCCCCGGACCGGCCAAGGGAGCTCACGGGTCTCTCCCTAGAGGCTAGGCCGTGAGCCCCCATGGCTCGATCCATGGCCAAAGGGCCTCTCCCATCCGGATCCGAGTTGTTTCCTTTTTATTTAACCATTTCTTAGCCACGATTAAGGACTTTACTCACTTAGAGACGGTTTAATCCGGGAGAAGGAGAGGGTCATGGACCCAAGGAGGCCGAAAGGAGCTCACGGCCCTCCTACACGAGGTTCGGCCGAGAGGGTCTATGGTCTCCTCGAGTCCATGCCGATCTCCTCCCCACGGATCCGACCCCTCTAATATTATGCATGCACGCTAATACGACGTATGGACATGGATAATAGGGGAAATAGATGTGCTACGATGCATGCTATACATGGGGATGTTCGAATCTAAGAGGGAAAATAATATTTCATGCATCCGGGCCTTTAAACGTATGAACACTTCATACAAACAAGGATCGAAGGTCCTAGCTTCTCTAAGTTGTAGAGAAATGTTACCTAGCCCCGGTGTACGAGGAAAAGAGTCGGAGACGTGGCCGTGGGAGTCGCGAGACTCGGATGGGCGGCTACGGGTGAGGGACCCGAAAGTTGGCAACCGCTGCAGTCCGTGGAAAAACGGGTCGGCACCCGAGCTCCGGGCAAGGCACGGTGCGAGGTCGGGCCCGTTGGACTCCTTAGGGGCAGATCTAGGCGTTCGTGGGAGGTCACGAACGTGCTGAAGCCTAGACGGACCCAAAATAGTGAGATAAAGTCCGGTAAGAAATAATAACCCGCTAGAAAGAAACCGGAAGAAAAGGAAGTTGTGCACGGTCGGTCAGCCCTCGGACCGTGACCACCTCTTCAAGGGGGAGGGTGAGGGTTGTGAGGAACCCTTTGAACGTGATGGCACGACTCGCCGAAGTCGTGGAAAGAAATGGCACGTGGTTGGCTCGGTGCGCGCGGCTAGGGGATCCCGGGACCCGACTCTCTTCACGGCTGGAACGTGATGTAGGAAGCTTCAAATCGAAAATCTAAGTCCGGAAATGAACTTAGGGGGTGGAAAATATGTAGGCTAGGGAGTTTGGTGATTTTTGGCTTGAGTCGAGTCGGGTGGTTACCGGAATGCCGGGTGGTTTTCCGGCGGTTCCGGCCGGTTTTGGCCTTGGCAAAGAGTCGCACGAGCTGTGGGAGTGGGCTGGAGTTTGAGAGGATTCTAGAGGGAGATTGGCTTGAGAGAGAAGGAGAATGGAGAAGTGATTAAGGTTAATGATGAATGGGGCTTTATAGGGGGCTCTAACGAGGCAATTAGGGAAAGTAAATCACGGCTTAGGGCCTTAAACTAGGGCTGCCGAAAATATCAAAGGATTAGGGGAGGGAAAGTGTCATGTAGAGTGTGGGGAAAGCAAAGGCTAGGTGATGGGTGTGATGGATGTGTAAGAGGAAGTGAAAGAAGTGAGGGAAATTTGAATTGTGTGGTGGGGAGTGCTTGGAGCCGTCGGCCATGGGGTTGAGCCGCGGCTAATTGCGGCTGAGCCGACCTTGAAGGGTTGAGCCGTGGCTTGGGGTTGAGCCGCGGCTTGGCGGATTGGCTTGGCTGAGCTGTGGGTCCCGTTCGATTGAGAGAAAAGCCGGAAAATGCTTGAAACTTGATTGAGCTCGCATTCGACCTCCGATGTCCAATTAATTTGAAGATTTGGGATGCTTGAATGACGAAGATTTGAACGAGCCTAATATCGCCATGCGTTGTGTGGACGAACATCCGGGCGACTCGGCGCCTTGAGAGTCGGTTTTGCTCTGTTTGGATGTTCGGAGCGGAGTTTAGCATCCCCCAGTCCCCGATTGCTCTTTGTGCATCCTAACACTCATTTTGGCGATCCTTTTGCCCCGTGAGGGATCGTTGGCCCATCGCCCTCGGTCGGGGACCGTTGGCCCGGGAAGGCCTAGGGACTTGTGATCGGGATTTTCTCAGTGTTTCCTGAATGTCTTGAGGTGCTCGGGGCTCGTTGTGAGGTGCTCGGGGACCATTGTGACCTCTGTTCTTCGTGGACGTGCCCCGAAAGCTCGCCGGGAGACGTTCATGACCACTGAAACGTCCCTCGGGAAGCCAAGTCGGGTTCCGGAAGGTCATTTGAAGCTTGTTCCCCGACTTTGATGGTCCCTGGGTGCCTATAGGCCCGCTTTGAGGGGCTGTTTGCTTGTCAGTGGAGCGAACCCCGGGAGCTCTGTCAGAAAAGGCGTCCGTGGGGGGTCGGGGTGTCCCGGCTTAAGCAGGATGCCCCGGAAATGCGCCCGGACGTCTCGTTGGTCACTTTGGCACTGAGGGGGATTTTTGAAGCCCCATATTGGGCACCTTTCGGCGTTTTGGTGGCTCGGTGATGAATAGTGCCACAGTGCCAGCTCCGTCGTTTTCGGGATTCCTCGTTCGTCTGCTCTTCTTACTGCTCTCTTCCGCCTTTCTCAGTGGATCGTGCTCTTCTCCCGTTGCTCATGACCCCGTGTCCGCCTATTTGCCTCTGATCGCCGGGTGACGAATAGTGTCTTGAGCTTCAGTTGGGGATTCTCGTGTGGGAAGCCGGTGGGCCAAAATGGGGTGCTGACAGCTTGCCCCTCTTTGGTTGCATGCTCGATTAGAGGATATAGCCAAAGACCATGAGAGGCACCCTTTTTTGGTCCCGGCGACCGCTTTGTTGTAGCTTCCCCCTGGTTGCTCATGCCCTGCTTGGATGTATTGGGACACTGTACGGGGAATTAGAATCGAAATGGGCCTGGATGTCCATGAACCAGGATAGTCCTGAATGTGACCGGGATAGGCCCGAATGGATGAACCAGGATAGACCTGAATGACCGGGATGGACCCGAATGCATGAACCAGGATAGACCTGAATGATCGGGATGGACCCGAATGTATGAACCAGGATAGACCTGGATGACCGGGATGGACCCGAATGCATGAACCAGGATAGGCCTGAATGACCGGGATGGACCCGAATGCATGAAGCAGGATAGGCCTGAATGATCGGGATAGACCCGAATGCATGAACCAGGATAGACATGGATGACCGGGATGGACCCGAATGCATGAACCAGGATAGACCTGAATGACCGGGATAGACCCGAATGGATCCTGGGTGACCGGGATTTAGACCGGATGGATCCGAATGACCGGAATTTTGACCGAAGGGATCCTGAGTGACCGGGATTTAGACCGGAAGGACCCGAACGAGTGGAAATTAGGTCGAATGAGCCCGAACGATCGAGAAGACCTGATTGACCGGAATTTAGACCAGGAGGACCTAAATGATCGAAAGGAGCTGAATGGGACCAGGATGGACCTGAATGACCGGGGTGGACCCGAATGTGACCAGGATGGACTTGAATGACCGGGATGGACCCGAATGACCGGGATGGACCCGAATGTGACCAGGATGGACCTGAGTGACCGAGGTGGACCCGAATGTGACCAGGATTTAGGCCGGAAAACACTACGTGACATGGCTCGATCGAGGTTGGGTTAGAACTGCCTTATGTGCGGTGACTGATAGTGATCTCCAGCCGTTTGTTCTTCTTTCAGCATTATTGACCTAGGTGGCGTGGGGCATTCCCTGACGATTTCCGGTGCCCCAAGAGCACGGTCTGCCGCATGAGGCAGACGCGAATCCGTCAACGGGGAACGTCCCTTGGGGTTCCTGATCTTACCTGCACAGGGGAAAGAGAAGCCTGCAAAGGATGTCAGCCGCGCGAAATCGTTTAGACTACGACGCGTAAAGGAATCTATGTCATGATGTGTTGGGGACATGATATCGGTGGCCATTTGGAAGGCGGCCATGTCCCTATTGGAGAATAGCTTTTCTGAGACGGATAATCTGTAGAATTATGTACATAGAGGTAATGGGAGGGATCTTGTGGGATCCTCCAAATCAAGGATACATCGATTCGACCCCATTCCAGGGCGAGTCTCGAGCCTGGAGAGTCGAAGAGAGTTTGCTTGCGTTGGAGAATGCCTAACCACTACTCGGTGCAGCTTCACGGAGAAGTGTTGTCATTCTTTCGTGGTCGAGCCGAAATTGCCCCCTAACTTTTACCTAGGTCGCAAAATGCGCGATGACCTAGCGGGGTGTTTTATTTGATTTTTCTCACATAAATGCTCACCTTTTGCGGCGGTTCCCCGTGTTCGGGTGAGATCGCACCCCTCGGGTCCTCTAACTTTTGCCTAGGCCGCCTCGAAGAGGTTTTCGACCTAGCGAGGAAATGATTTATGCTCTCCTTTTGCCGCGACTCCCCTTTGCGGGATTTTAAGTCGTGCCACTCATTCCCTAACTTTTGCCTAGGCCGCCTCGAAGAGGTTTTCGACCTAGCGGGAAAGTTTGTTTTTTCTCTCAAGAAAGCTTAATATTGGACAAATGGTGAGAGTTGATGCTCATTTACAGAAACAGAAATGTCTTATAATAGGAACGGGCACGGAGCCCGGGGGATAAAGAATATACAAGCGCTCACGGATAGTACTTCTTGAGGGCGTCAGCGTTGACGGGGAGGGCGTTTTCGGTGCCGTCCATATCGCTCAGAATGATTGCTCCTCCGGAGAAAACCTCTTTGACGACGAAGGGGCCGTCGTATTTGTACGAGAACATCACTCGAGAGTCCGGCGTGACGTGTAGGACTTTCCTCAAAACGAGGTCACCGGGGCTAAAGTCGCGGTGGCGGACTCTTGCTTTAAAGGCTCGAGCCATTCTTTGCTGGTAACACTGTCCGTGGCATAGCGCCTTCAGCCTCGGCAAGAATCCTCATGGAAGGGATCTCCACTTCGATTGGGAGGACGGCCTCCATGCCATAGACTAGGGAGTACGGGGTTGCCCCGGTTGAGGTCCGTATGGATGTCCGGTACGCCAAGAGCGCGTAGGGGAGCATCTCGTGCCAATCCTTATAGTTCACCATCATTTTCTCGATGATCTTTTTGATGTTCTTATTTGCCGCTTCCACCGCACCGTTCATTTGGGGACGGTACAGGGTGGAGTTGCGGTGTCGGATTTTAAATTGTGCACAGAGCTCATTGATAACCTTGTTGTTTAGGTTCTTGGCATTGTCCGTGATGATCGTGGCGGGGACTCCGTACCGGGTGATGACATCGTGTCTGAGAAAACGGGCTATAGCTTTTGCAGTGACCGACGCAAGGGTGATGGCCTCGATCCATTTGGTGAAGTAATCGATCGCCACCAAAATGAACATATGCCCGTTAGATGGTTTGGGGTTGATCGGGCCAATCACATCAATTCCCCACATCGAAAAAGGCCATGGTGCTGTCATGGGGCGCAGCTCGTTCGGGGGCGCTTTGATCAGATCAGCGTAGACTTGACATCGGTGGTAGTGCCTGACGTGCTTCACGCAGTCAGTCTCCATGGTGGACCAATAATAGCCTAAGCGCATGATCTTCTTGGCGAGCATAAGGGCGTTCATGTGGGGCTCATAGTTTCCTCCATGTACCTCCTCCATGAGGCGCCGTGACTCGTGCTCGTCAATGCATCGGAGTAGTGTGGAATCAAAGGAACGACGATATAGTATCTCGCCGCTCAGAAAGTAGTGCATCGCAAGGCGCCTGAGCGTCTTTCGATCGCGGCGGTCGGCACATGAGGGATAATGGCCCGTTTGCAAGAAATTCTTGATGTCCTCATACCACGGCTTCGCTTCGGGCGCTTCGATCGCGTTGCAGTGGGCCGGGCGTTTGGCCACTTCGATTTCGAGCGGTTCGACGACATTCCCCTCCGAAATACTCGCCATGGACGCAAGTGTCGCAAGTGCGTCGGCGAACTGATTCTTTGCGCGTGGAGTGTAGGTGAACAAGATTTTCTCGAAATTCTTCGCCAATTCCTCAAGGTATTCGTGATACGGGACTAACTTTACGTCTTTCGTCTTCCATTGCCCCAACGTTTGGAAGATTGTGAGCATAGAATCACCGAACACCTCTAACTCCTTCACCTTGAAATCGATCGCCGCTTGCAAACCGAGAATGCACGCCTCGTACTCGGCTACGTTGTTGGTACAGGAGAAATCCACTTTTGCCGCGATCGGGTAATGGTGCCCGTCCGGGGATATCAAAACTGCCCCAACTCCGGATCCCACGGAATTGACGGCCCCGTCAAAATACATTTTCCATGTCGGTTCCTCTTTCGCTTCATCCACCTGGAAAATTCCTTCATCCGGAAAGTTCGTGTTGATTGGCGTGTCGTCATCGACCGGGAATTCTGCTAGGTGATCGGCAATCGCTTGCCCCTTGACAGATGTGCGAGGCACGTACTCTATGTCGTATTCCGTTAACTGACAGCGCCATTTTGCGATGTTCCTCATGGAGGAGGGGCTATCGAGCAAGTACCGCAAGGGGTCCGCTTTTGACAATAAGCGGATCGTGTGGTAGAGCGTGTACTGTCGGAGTCTTTGCATGACCCACACCAACGCACAACACATCTTTTCGATCTCCGGGTAATTGGATTCCCCTTCGGTGAACTTCCTGCTCAAGTAGTATATCGCCCTTTCCGTGCGCTTTGACTCGTCTTCTTGCCCCAGCATGCACCCTAAGGACTGTCGGCGCACTATGAGGTACAAAATGAGGGGCCGGCTCGGCACGGGTGGTACCAATATCGGCGGCTGAATTAGGTAGGCCTTGATGGTGTCAAAAGCCTTTTGGCACTCGTGGTCCCATTCCATTACTGCATTTTTGCGGAGCAAGCGGAAGAGAGGTTGGCACTTATCTGTCAGGTTCGCAATGAAGCGTGCGATGTAATTCAATCGCCCCAAGAAACCGCGCACCTCTCGGACCGTCGATGGCGGGGGAAGTTCTTTGATCGCCTTGACTTTATCCGGGTCTACTTCGATACCGCGCTCACTGACCACGAATCCGAGTAGTTTTCCTGACCGGGAGCCGAATGTGCACTTTGCCGAATTGAGCCGGAGTTTGTATTCTTTTAGGCGGTCGAAAAGGCGCTTCAGGTTGACGAGGTGATCTTCTCCTTCTTTGGACTTGGCGATCATGTCGTCGACATATACCTCGACTTCCTTGTGCATCATGTCGTGGAATAGTGTGACCATAGCCCTCTGATAAGTTGCCCCCGCATTCTTGAGGCCGAAAGGCATAACGCGATAGCAAAAGGTTCCCCACATCGTAGTGAACATTGTCTTGAGTTTGTCCTTCTCGGCCATCCGGATCTGATTGTATCCGGAGAAGCCGTCCATGAAAGAGAACTGGGCGTGGCGCGCCGTATTGTCGACTAGGACGTCGATGTGCGGCAAGGGGAAATTGTCTTTAGGGCTGACCTTATTGAGATCTCGGTAATCGACGCAGACTCGGACCCTTCCGTCCTTCTTTTCCACTAACACAATGTTCGCCACCCATTCGGAATAATTGCAGACCTCGAGGAACCCCGCGTTGATCTGCTTGACGACTTCCTCCTTGATGCGGAGGAGAAGGCTAGCCCGTTGTCGTTGCAACTGTTGCCGTTTGGGTGGGAATTTCTTGGTGTCGAGCGGGAGAAAGTGTTCGACTATCGAGTGGTCTAAGCCTGGCATATCGGCGTAAGACCAGGCGAAGACCTCCTGATATTCCTTCAGGAAGTCGATCATTCGAGTTCGCTGTGTGGGGTCGAGAGTTGTCCCAATCTTCAAGGTGCGAGGCTCTTCTTCGGTGCCCACGTTGATCTCCTCCGTTGGCTCGACCGAGGTGATTTGATGATCTTCCAGGCGACGCAAACTCTCTTCTATCTCGGGTACTTGACCGTCCTCGGGGAGCCCTTCCCCAAAGTATACGGGTTGAGGCTCACCGAGTTGCTCTCGGGATAGGTTCGTATCGAAGCGTTGAGGATTTGGATTCGAGTGGAGCCTGGAAATTCGAGAGAATCGTCTTAGAAAGTTTATAATGCTGCGAAGTAGAGAATAGGAGAGGGAGAAAGAATGCAAGAGAATTCAAAAAAATGCGTGAGAGATTTCATTGATGTTGTGAACAAGAAGCCATAATAGAAACCCCTCTCCCGTCGTGTGGCCCATGGCTATGCCGACACGCGGGGAACATCCTATGCATAGATAAGCTTTACACATCGGCAATCACAGCCGAGTAGCGCGAGACTGAGGTCCAGTTGTCCAGCTCCTCGTTTTCCTGCGCCAAGCGGATGTGAACCCCTGAAGGAATCTCCTCGGTGACGGCGTACACGACTGACGAAGCAGCAGGAGTGTCGTCGGAGTCCGAGGAAGGGCCGTCAAGGGTGCCTCCTATGATGCGTGAAGGCCCGGGGAAGAAATGAGATAGTGGGGGGGACTGAAGTGCCCCTGTTGAGCCTCCCGTAGTATGCGGCGAGGCGATGAAGATGGTTGCCCTTGCGGGCCTCGGTGATCTCATGACAGGAGGGGCGAAAGCCGAGTCCCCTCCTGTGTTTGTACTCCTCTATCTCAATGGGGCGGTTGATCCCTTGTCCGCGTGCCCCAAGGCCGGTGCCGGGAATATAATTGTTGCGCAGGAGAACCTTCCCTATCATGCGGTCGGCGCGGGATGGTCCACACTCTCCGTAGTCTCGGATGACGGAGATGGTTTCGAATGAGTGGAACGAGAGGTTTTCATCGTCCCCAATGCTAAGGTAGGGCACCGCCGTCTCCTTGTAGATGGCGTAATCCTCCTCTCCTTTCACCATGATGAGCTTCTCTTCGACGATGAACTTTAGCCGTTGGTGCAGAGAAGAGGGGACGGCGCCGGCCGAGTGGATCCAAGGCCTCCCGAGCAGCAGGCTGAACGCGTTCGGGATGTCGAGCACCTGGAATGTGATGCTGAACCAGCACGAGCCAACGTCTATGAGGAGGTCGATCTCCCCGTTCACCTCCCTGCGAGAGCCATCGAAGACTCGGACCGCTGTTTTGCTTGGGCGGACTCGGTTAAGATCCACATACATCTGTTTGAGGGTGGTCACCGGGCAAACGTTGAGGGCGGACTCGTTGTCAATCATGACCCGGCCGATGATGTAATTGTTGCACTTGCAGACAATGTGCAATGCCCGTGAATGTGACCAACCCTCGGACGGGAGCTCGTCGTCCGAAAATGAGATAGTGTTGGGAAAGATGGACCCGATCGTCTCCTCTATCCTGTCTGGGGGCGTTTCTTTCGGCACTTGTGCCGCGGTCAGTACCCGGAGGAAGGCCTCTCGGTGAGGTTCCGAGCCGAGGAGGAGGGCAAGCAATGAGATGTTGGCCGGGGGTTTGGCCATTTGTTCGACCACCTTGTATTCGCTTGCCTTCACGATCTTCATGAAAGCTTCGGCTTCCTCCTCGGTCACCTTCTTGGACGGGAAAGGTGAGCTTTCGGGCGTCGCCCCGTCTTCAACAGCGGGCGCTTTCCCTTTGTCCTTGGCCTTCGGGCTCTCATATACCTGTCCCGAGCGTGTTATCCCCATTACACCGAATTGTTGTTCGACGCTCCCGATGCTTCCTTCGTAGGTCCAGGGGACCTTGCTATCTGAGTACAGCCCCTGAGCGGGGACGTCAACGACGAACGGGGCCGGGGAGGCCCCGTGCCCCGTGAACCCGACCGTGAGTTCTTCGGGAGTGTAGTTGATCACGAAGGGAGGGGGATTCTCCTGCGCTTCTTCGTCTTTCTCCGAGACGCATATAGAGATCATGTTGATGGACGGCCCCGAGCTCGGCCTATGGTCCGGGAGGGGGTTGGCCTGCACATTTGGAGGTCTGACAGCATTGAAAGTGAGTCGGTTGCTGTCGATCCTCTTCTGAATTTCGTCCCTCAGCCTCCAACAATTGTCGAGAGTGTGCCCCGGCGCACCCTGATGATATTCGCAGCGCTTGGATTGATCCTGGACGGATGGATCGAAGTTCGGGCCCGGGGATATTGGCTGAATCTGATTCCCCGCCAAGAGTTGCCGATATATGTGAGAGAGAGGAGCGGGTAGAGGTGTGTACTGTCTGCGGGGTCGGTGTTGTGAGGTGCCGACCTGTGGACCCTGTGAGGTGGGGTTCTGTTGTGCCGGTGGAGGGGCTCTTGACACCAGCGGCCTAGGTTGAGGGGACTGAGCTGACGCGGGAGCGTAGGGGTCGTATGATTGCTAGGTCGCTGTTGGCGGGACCGGCGGAGCCGAATAATAGATCGGCTGAGGTTGGTGCTGTGGAGGTGGAGGGAAGTATGTAGGAGCGGCAGTCGGTGTGGCCGTGAGATCCACTGAATACTGCTGAGACGCCCGATGTGCCGTATTGACGGTGTTAACCGAGACTTCCTTTCCTCTCCTCCCGCCGGAAGATGGGGACATTGCGGGGGCCTTCTTTGATGGCTCCTCCCTTTGGTCGGCGGGGCCTTCCATTCTTCCGAGCTTGATCCCCAAATCAAGCTTTTTCCCAGCCTCGATGAGGTCGGAGAATGAGGAAGTGTGGGCCAATAAGTACAAATAATATATCCCTCTCAGCGTGGAGTGAAACAATTGAACCTGCTGCGCCTCGCTGATCGGAGGGATGTGCTTTGCTGCTTGGGCACGCCACTTGGCAGCGTATTCCTCGAACTTTTGGCCCCGCGCCATTTCTTTTGTGCTCAGCTCCAGAAGTGTGGGAGGCGTCTCCGTGCAGTATCGGTATTGGTCGATAAACTTCCGAGAGAGGTCCTCCCACGTCGGAATGTCCTCGGCCTTTAGTGACATGAACCAATCGAGAGCGGATCCCGATAGGCTGTCTTGGAAGGAATGGATGACGAACTCCTCGTACTCCCAGTACTGTAGCATCTTCCCCCGGTAATGGCGGAGATGATGGCGGGGATCCGTTGTGCCCCCGTAGGCCTTGAACTCCGGGATTTTGAACTTCGGGGGTAAGCGCATGCCCGGAAATAAACTGCAGTCACCATAGCGCGCATCGGGTCGAGCATCATTTGCTTGCAGGGCTCGTATTGTCTCTTCCATTCGTTTCAGTCTGCGTTTTTGTTTGGCGTCCGCCTCGGGGAAGAAGTGCGTTGGTGAAGCGAACTGGGCCGCATGGGCCGGCGTGCCCGATTCGTGGAAGGTGGTGTTTATCGGGGGCGGCGCAGGGTAAGAGAGGCCGGCATGGGGATGTAGCGATGAGTAGGGTGGGAACTCCGTGGTTTGGAAATGAATCGGAGCGGGTGCACCTGTGGTCGGGAAGACCGTTGGCGGAGGGACTGTATAGGCTGCAGCCGGGGCCGGCATGGAAACAGGTGGTGGCGCGGATAGGACCTGATCTGAAGTGAGGAATGCCGCCGGTGGAAGAGGGACGGCCGTGGGGGCCGGCGGTGGTGGATATGGGTTGGTGAGAGGTTGAGCCACGGACGTACGCAGCGTTGGCGGGGCAGGCGCATCCACATTTTCCGGGACTTGGGCCGGTGGAATCCCAGGTGCTGGGTCGACTGTCGGCCCTTGCCCTGGTTGAGGCGTGGAGCTTGAGGAGGCACGGTTCGGCCCTTTGAGTAGGGCGAGCAGCTCTGCCATGTTGGCGGCCATCTGGTTGACTGTGCCCTCGAGCGCCGTAATGCGGGCTCGGTTCGTCAGTAGCGGCGGAAGTTAATGAGACCGGCGGCAGAAGCGCCCCTGAAGACGTCGGGGGCGGGAGATGCGTTGGAAGGGCGCCTGAATACGTCGGGAGTACGCCTACAGGAGTGAGGGGTGGCGGAGCGTGTGTTTGCGGTGGCTGAGAGAGAGTCGGGATCGAAGGGTTGACTTCTTCGGAAACATCGAGGTGATCTCCTTCTGCCATCCTGAGACGCTGACGAGTTGGGTATCGGTGTTGTGCGCACCCGAATTTCATCTCGTCGGGGCACGCATGCGCGCGCCTAAGCAAACGCGGCTTGGGAGTGTCCACCTTCCCGGGGACGCGCGACGGACGCACGTGAGAAGGAGTCGCCACTTGTCATTTTACGACCCGAAGGTCGAGGGCCGGCAAGTTACCCGGGTCTAGGGGTACGGGGTACACCTAAATGCTAAGGCAATGGTCGTGCGGAACCGAAAGTTCCGAATTCGGGGGTTCTATTACGTGTGGGCCTATATCCCGCACGCCCTTTCGGTACTCTAGCTTGCTAGGTTTGCCATTTTTGTTTATTTACCGCGTGATTTAGGGTTGCACTCGACTCGCCCGTTTTGACACCGTAAATTCGATAAGTTGATTGAGTTGGGCCAAGAACCCGAAAGGTGAGTAGGCTTGTGTGTTCGAGGGATCGGTTCACTATCTTGTCGTTACAGTTCATCGGACCAATACGGTCGATTCCCTGCGCGAACCGATATCACGATTATTCAAGCTTACTCATCCTTCGGTGATGATAGACCAACTTAACCAATTCGATACTCGGACCTCTCGCTTGCCGATCGGGGATCCTTACAAATGAATGAATGAACATACAAATAAAATCCTCACAATGTTCTCTCGAATAATTACAAAGTGTAAATGAATAAGTAAATGGATCCCGATCGGTTTGCATTGGGCCAATATTCCGCTCCGGCTCACCGTGTAGTTTGAATAACCGATAAACAAATTAAGGCAACGCGGGCTCAAGGAGCCGGGGGTCGGGTCCAATCGAACCGACGATTTGCAGGAGAACCGGTTTGTTTCCACTGTAATCGTTGGACCGATCGAGCTCCCGGGTGATATCTAAACACGTTTCACGCGTCCAATCCAAATTGCCTTCCACATAGGCCATATTTGGAGTGTGATGGTGACTCGAGGCTAGATCCCATTCCGCACTCGGGTTGCACGCTCTCAGTGAGTTAAGAGGCATTGGACCTCGTGTTCGGTAGTTTGGGGCGTTGGACCCCGTGCAACACGTGACCTATGGGTTCGGACCCGTACCGCAATAAATCATCATAAGCAAGAACAAAACAGAAGAAAACTGATATAACTGACACGATACAGGAAGCAACTGACAACAACTGATAAGTGTCAGTGAATACAAACGAATTGTGTATTAGGCCGAATGTACGTGATTTAATCAGTTATTACCCGTGGTTGATTGGCAAACAATGCATCTAACCTAGGCAAACATAGAGGGCGGGCTAGGATAAGGTTCTAAGCCGATTACATGTGTGTGTTTGTCTTATGACTCTTATTCAGTTAAGTGTCACTGTGGTTTCACCGAAATAACCAAACTCGTGTTTCGACTCTAGATTGGAATCTAATATTCCGCCTATCCATTATCTAATATTTGAATAAGTCGGGTGCACAATTAGTCCGGTCCTTGGTGTTTTGTAACTGAAATAAAATACTCCCCACCGAATCTATGATAGAAAGAAAGAAACACCGAAAACAAACGAAATGGACCACGCGAATGAAACTCGCACCCGAACGGGTTGTCCTTTCTCGTTCATAGCTCTAGGTGTTTCCAACTCCCTAAAGCCTAGGGTATCGGTGAATCATGGAATGACGGTTATGCCCTTGGATGATAAAATTGTGATGTTCGTGTATAAATTGGAGATTTGCGTCACGCGAAGGAGTCTAAGAAGGACTCTCGTGCCCCGACTCGGGCCGCCTCAAATTGGGCCCGGACTCGAGTCACGGCACGTGAGTATTCCCTAGACGTCAATTCTATTCATGTTACGCATCTCGGTATTTTGAAATTGTGAATTTTATTGGAAAAGGGCATTCACGCCGTTCCGTAAATCATCGATGCGTTTTACCAATTAAGGATCAATTAACCCGATTATTTAATCCAAGTGGTTTAATTAACCGAATGATTCGTCCTATTTCCCCGTTTGTGAAATTATTCGGTGGTGGTAATTTCATGTGGTTATCTCGGTTTTAATGGGGGATTGTTCAAAATTTATGTATCCATCATCCAATTATCATGTGAATAACGAAAATATGAGACACGGATACAAACAATCCCAAGGGACGATTCCAATCATGCCTTACATGTATAACATGCTTAAACTCAAGAACGAAATCTATTTCAACGAAACAAAAGAAAGTCGACGCCGTCAAGGTCTCTCAAACGCAAACGGACACACAAACACGTACACATGACACATAATATAACGAAATCCACAAAGAATGACGTCGACTCATACGATGGAAAAAATGTGAAACATGGGAACCGACTCATTTCGGGATGGGAGAAACCACCTTAGACCCGTGTGGTCCAAGGGGACTCTCGGCCACACCCATCCAAGAGTGGCCGTGGGTCCTCATGGCTCACGCGAGTCAAGGGGGGCTCTCTAAACCCGATCTAAGCCTATTCCCACCATGCTAATACGTGGTACATGACAAAACAGCGGCAAAAGGGAACGGGGACCGGCTAGCTTCGAGGAAAGAGAAGTACCCTAGCCTCGGAGGAACCATAGAGGCTCACGGGTCACCCCCTCAAGGCTAGACCGTGGGTTCTATGGTTCGGCCGTGACTCGGGACCTCTCCCGCTTCGATCCACGTCGTCTCCCCTCATGAGATATACATTCATGTAGTTTACGAGCATGATAGATAAAGTAAATAGATGCTGGACGTTGTATGGCATGCATGAGACATCCGGATCCGAGAAAAAAATGCAAGCTTTCACCTATCCCGAACCTTTAAAGCATATTAACACCACACGTAAGTAAATATCAAAGATCCTAACTCCTCTAAGTTAAAAGGGGTGTTACCTAGCCTCGATGTACGAGGGAAAGAATCGGGGAAGCGGCCACGAGAGTCGCAAGACTCGGTTTGGGCGGCTACGGGTGAGGGACCCGTAAGTGGGCAGGCGCGGCAGTCTCGGGAGAACGGCTTGGCACGCTCGCTCCGATCACGGAACGGTGCAAGGTCGGGCTCGTTGGACTCCTAAGAGGCAGATCTAGGTGGGCACGGAGAGCTCCGAGCGTGCCGAACCCTGAATAAGTCGGAAATGGTGAGAGAAGTTCCAGTGAAAACACAGAAAAACTGGTTAGCGAAAATGGGCCAAACGGAGGTCGTGCACGGTTGGTCGGCCCTCGGATCGTGACCACCTCTTCACGAGAGAGGGTGAGGGTTGTGAGGAACCCTTTAAACTTGATGGCACGACTCTCCGAAGTCGTGGGAAGAAATGGCACGCGTTGAGGTGTCCGGTGCACGCGGGTAACGCCTAGGAGACCCGATTCTTCATGCGACCAGAACTCAACGTTGGGGGCTTCAAATGGAAAATCTAAGCCCGGAAATGGACTTAGGGGGTGGAAAATATGTAGGCTATGAAGTTTGAGAATTTTTGGGCTAAGTCGGGCCGGGTGGTTACCGGAATACCGGGTGGTTTTCCGGCTGTTTTGGCCGGTTTCGGCCTTGGTAAGGGGGGACGGAAGTGAGGGAGTGGGCTGAGGTTTGAGAGAGTCCTTGAGAGAGATTGGCTTGAAAGAGAGTGAAGTTCAAGAAGTGATTAAAGATAATGATGCAAAGGCTTATAAAGGGAGGCTTAATGAAGCAATTAGGGAAAGTGAAGTGTGCTTAGGAGGCCTAAGTATGGGCTGCCGAAAATGGAGGGAAGATTAGGGAGGGGTTTGTGTCTTGTAGAGTGTAGGGGAAGCAAGAGGGGTGATGGGTGTGATGGATGGGTGATGGGAGTTGATAGATGTGAGAGGAAGTGATGGGTGTAAGAGCCAAAATTTGAATTTGTGGAGGGGAGGGCTTGGAGCCGCCGGCCATGGGGGCTTGAGCCGCGGCTCGGGGCTGTCAATTCGAGCCGAGGGTTGAGCCGTGGCTTGGGGTTGAGCCGCGGCTTGATGGCTTGGCTTGGCTAGGCTGTGGGTCCCATTCGGTTGAGGGAAAAGCCGGGAAACGCTTGAAACTTGATTGAACTCGCGTCCGACCTCCGATGTCCAATTAATTTGAAGATTTGGAATGCTTGGACTACGAGGATTTGAGTGAGTCCAATATCGCCATACGTCGTGTGAATGAGCGTTCGGGCGACATGGCGGCCCGGGAGTCGGTTTTGCCCTGTTTGGACGTTCGGAGTGGAATTTGACACCCCTTGACCTCCGATTGATCTCTGTGCCTTCTTGCATTCGTTTTGGCAATCCTTTTGCCCCGTGGGGGATCGTTGGCCCGTTGTCCTCGGTCGGGGACCGTTGGCCCGGGAAGGCCTAGGGACTTCGACCGGGATTCTCTCAGTGTGCCCTGAATGCTTTGAGGTGCTCGGGGATTATTGTGAGGTGCTCAGAGATCGTCGTGAGGTGGTCGGGGATCGTTGTGATCCCTATCTTCTGTGGACGTGCCCCGAAGGCTTGCCGGGAGACGTTCGTGAACAATGAAACGTCCCTCGGGAAATCGAGTCGAGTTCCGGAAGGTCATTTGAAGCTTGTTCCCCGACCTTGGTGGTCCCTGGGTGCCTGTAGGCCCATCTTGAGGGGCCGTTTGCTTGTCAGTGGAGCGAACCCCGGGAGCTTTGTCAGAAAAGGCGTCCGTGGGGAATCGGGGTGTCCCGGCTTAAGCAGGATGCCCCGGAAATGCGACCGGACGTGCCGTTGGTCACTTTGGCACTGAGAGGGATTTTTGAAGCCCCATATTGGGCACCTTTCGGTGCTTCGGTGACTCGGTGATGAATAGTGCCACAGTGCCAGTTTCGCGGTTTTCAGGGTTCTTTGTCCGTTCATTCTTCTGACCGCTCTCGTCTGCCTTTCTCAGTGGGCTATGCTCTTCTCCTACCGCTCATGACCTCGTGCCCGCGTATTTTGCCTCTGATTGCCGGGCGATGAATAGTATCCCGGGCTTCGGTCGGGAATCCTCGTGTGGGAAGCCGGTGGGCCAAAATGGGGTGCTGACAGGTGTGACGCCAGTTGTGATCACCTAGATCCCAAGAATGTGTAAGGACAAACACCGATATCTCAAACGATAAAAGTGGAATAAGTAAAATGACAAGATGTATGAGATGCATGAATTTTCAAAATACTAATGTCATTACATTGATTAGCTCCAAGTTCCATGGTTTTACAAAATAGAACATTCGGAAGAAAAGAAAGGAACATAAACGTAAAGCCGACATCCCTTTGCGCTCGGTGGCCGCTCGAAAGTGGCGTGGGTTCGAGTGAGGGCAAAAATGAGTGCGTCTGCTAATCCTAAGGATGGGCGAGGTTGCGCGCCCTCTTGTGCACTCGATCCAACTCCGCGTCCAAGCGGGCCATCTCCCGGTCTAAGTGTGCGACCCGGGCGCGTGCTCGAGTCAGCTGTGTTTGAAGCTCCCTGTAGTCCGCGACCTCTGCGTGGGAGTCAACAAGCTCGCAACGGAGCCTATCCCGTTCCTCCCTGACGGCCCGTAGCTCCGCGTGCATGGCCGCTTGGATAGAACTCTCGGCTTCAGGGGCGAGGGTGGATGTAGCGCGGGGAGTCGGGGCGGTCTGAGGCCGCTGTGGTGGTGTCGATCCTTGCGGGTAGAATCGGGCCACGTATGCTGAGGTGGCAGAAAATGCTCGCTCCTCGTCGGTGGGGTGCTCGGGGAAGTATAGGCGCTGTATGGTGCTAGCATCCCGCTGACGGCGGATCTCCCGAATCTGTAGGAATCTATCGGGGGCCGTGGACGTGGAGTCGGCCCATTGGATGCGGAAAGGTAGGCGGTCCGCCCCGACGGGAATGTCCTGTAGGCCGCCGAGTTGTCTGATTACACGGCCGGGAAATATGAGGGTGCTCCCTAAATGGCTGAGGAGGGGAACTCCCACAATTCCGGGACATCCCGTGATCATGGGGCCGCCGGGATTCCATCGGGCAACCCATAGGAACCGTGAGGGTGTCAGCTCGAGCCAAAAGCGCCTCCATTCCGAGAAGCTGTGCTCGGGAGGTGGGATGACCGGCGCCAAGCGTTCGATCAGCGAGCGCTCGTCGGCGATGTAGGAGAACGGATGTGACGAGCAGAACGGGCGGATATGAGCTAGAAGCCAAATCTGTAGCAAGTGCGGGGATCCTCTCATCCTTCCGCGTCGAACCTCCCTAACATAGTCAAGAGACCGAACGGTCTCGGCTAACAAAGCCTTCACATAACTATGGCCTCCCACCGCTTGGAGGATGACTTGGGCTATAGCCCCGTCGATGAGGTTCGGCGAGTACGGATACAGGAGGGTGCCAAAGACCAAGAGCAGGAATCCATGGCAAGCATCGCGCTGATAGGAAGCCGTAGTAGGCGTCATTGCGCGGAGGAGTGTCCAATCAGAGAGCCACGCAATCCTGATGCCTTGATCCCACCTCTGATGAAGCTCCTCGTGGATATCTTGAGCGGGTATGCGGAGAAGAGTGGAGAGCTGACCCTGGACGGTTGTGAACGGGTTGGGTCTGAATATGCCTTGGGTCGTGGGTGTGGGCCTCTGGATGAGTGCCGTGTACTCCTCGATCGTAGGAGCTAACTCTGTCCCCTGGAAGTTGAATACTGCGTGCTCGGGATCCCAAAATTCGGTGGCAGTCCTCAAGAAGATCCAGTCTACCGGAGTTTCCGTGAGCATGACCATGTCTCCGACGACGTCCTGGATGAAGGCGCGATCCACCGGCCGGAGCGTCCTCCAGATGCGCGAGTCTGAGACCAGGAGCCGGGCGGTCCATCCTTACCTAGATGGAGGAGATGCCGGCTTAACGTTTCAAGAATCGAATCAATGTAATGTCCTAATTTTTCTTGAAAAAATATATGCAGTGCGGAAAGGTAAACTATAGTTGTGTCCTTTACAATATACATCGCACTTTCTTACAAAAACAACAAAATGCCCGTCCTAAAAAAAACTAACGGGCCGACTCAAGGACTCGACTTTTGGGTCGGTTGACGGCATGGAGGTAAGAATTGGTCCAGCATGAAGGTCCCTGTGCATGCATGGTTTTCGGAGCTACTGGGAAAACCGCTAACTAGGGATGGGGGCTCCCGACTCAAGGGTGTGAATTCCTTGAAATCGAGCGACGATCTTTGGGGGCCGGTTCGGTGGCATAGCCTGTCAGCACCCCATTTTGGCCCACCGGCTTCCCACACGAGGATTTCCGACCGAGGCCCGGAACACTATTCATCACCCGGCAATCAGAGGTAAATAGGCGGGCACGGGGTCATGAGCAATAGGTGAAGAGCACGGTTCACTAAGAAAAGTCGAAGAGAGCAGTCGGAGGAACTTACAGGCGAAGAATCTCGAAAACAGCGGAGCTGGCACTGTGGCACTATTCACCACCGAGTCACCGAAGCACCGAAAGGTGCCCAATATGGGACTCCAAAAATCCCTCTCAATGCCAAAGTGACAAATGACACGTCCGGGCGCATTTCCGGGGCATCCTGCTTAGGCCAGGACACCCCGATCCCCCACGGACGTCTTTTCTGACAGAGCTCTCGGGGTTCGCTCCACTGACAAACAAACGGCCCTTCAAAACGGGTCTACAGACGTCCAGGGACCACCAGGGCCGGGGAGCAAGCTTGAGACAACCTTCCGGAACACGGCTCGGTCTCCCGAAGTACGTTTCAGTGGTCACGAACGCCTCCCGCGCCGACCGCATGATAGGGAAGGTCCTTTTGCGCCACCATTACATTCCCGGCACTGGACTTGGGGCGCGCGGGCAAGGAATCAACCGCTCCATTGAAGTTGAAGCGTACAAGCATAGGAGGGGACTTGGCTTTCGCCCCTCCTGCCATGAAATTATTGAGGCACGCCGGGGCAATCACCTCCACCGCCTCGCCACGCACTATGGTAGGCTCTAGAGGGGCATTCCAGTCCCCCCGCTATCACATTTCTTCCCCGGGCCTCCACTCATCATCGGGAGCACCTCTGACGGCCCTTCCTCGGACTTCGACGACGCGACTGACACCTTGCCAACCGTGTACGCCGTCACCGAGGAGATTCCTTCAGGGGTTCACATCCGCCCGGCGCAGGAAGACGAGGAGCTTAACAATTGGACCTCAGTCCTGCGCTACTCGGCTGTGATCGCCGATGTGTAAGATTTATCTATGTATGAGATGTTTCCCGCGTGTCGGCGTAGCCGTAAGCCACACGACGGAAGAGGGAACTCTGTTATGGCTTCGTGATCCTCATTATCAATGAATTCCCTATATGCATTTTTTGAATCCTTGTCTATTCTACTCTCTCTTCCTTACTCTTTTGTTCATATCATTCTAAATTTCTCTAAGACAATTCTTTCAATTCTCCAAGCTCCACTCGAATCCAAATCTTTGATGCGTTGATTCGAACCTATCCGAAGAAAGTCTCGGAGAGCCCGGACCCATATACTTCGGGGAAGGGCTCGATGGAGACAGTCTAGTGCCTGAGATAGAAGAGAGTTTGTGCCGCCTCGAGGACCGCCAACTCACCTCACTCGAGCCAACAGAAGAGATCAACGTGGGTACTCAAGAGGAGCCTCGCATCCTAAAGATCGGTACAAGTCTCGACCCAACACAACGGGTCCGAATGATCGACTTCTTGACAAGGTATCAAGAAGTCTTCGCCTGGTCCTACGCCGACATGCCGGGGCTAGACCCGTCGATAGTAAAGCACTTCCTTCCTCTAGACACGGAAAAATTCCCGCCCAAGCGGCAACAATTGCGACGACAACGGGCAGGCCTCCTTCTCCGCATCAAAGAAGAGGTTGTCAAGCAGATCAACGTAGGCTTTCTCGAGGTTTGCAACTATTCCGAATGGGTGGCAAACATCGTGCCCGTGGAGAAGAAGGATGGAAGGGTTCGGGTCTGCGTCGACTATCGAGACCTCAATAAGGCCAGCCCCAAGGACAATTTTCCCTTGCCCCACATCGACATACTAGTCGATAACACGGCGCGCCACGCCCAGTTTTCTTTCATGGACGGCTTCTCCGGATACAACCAAATCCGGATGGCCGAGGAAGACAAGATCAAGACGACGTTCACTACCATGTGGGGAACCTTTTGTTACCGCATCATGCCTTTCGGCCTCAAGAACGCCGGAGCAACTTATCAGTGGGCCATGGTCACGTTATTCCACGACATGATGCACAAGGAAGTCGAGGTCTACGTCGACGACATGATTGCCAAGTCCAAAGAAGGAGAGGACCACCTCATTAATCTGAAGCGTCTCTTCGATCGTTTAAAGGAGTACAAGCTTCGGCTTAATCCGGCGAAATGCACGTTCGGCGCTCGATCGGGAAAATTACTAGGATTCGTGGTCAACGAGCGCGGCATCGAAGTAGATCCCGATAAAGTCAAGGCGATCAAGGAGCTTCCTCCGCCATCTTCGGTCCGCGAAGTACGAGGCTTCTTGGGGCGGCTGAATTACATCGCGCGATTCATTGCGAACCTGACAGACAAATGCCAACCACTCTTTCGCTTGCTCCGCAAGAACGCGGCGATTGAATGGGACGAAGAATGTCAGAAGGCCTTCGACACCATCAAGGCGTACCTGGTCCAACCGCCGGTATTGGTCCCGCCTACACCGGGCCGTCCCCTCGTACTTTACCTAACGGTGCGCCGCCAATCATTAGGATGCACGCTGGGACAGGAGGAGGAGTCCACGCACACGGAGCACGCGATCTACTATCTGAGCAAAAAGTTCACCGATGGAGAGTCCAATTATCCGAAAATCGAGAAGATGTGCTGCGCATTGGTGTGGGTCATGCAAAGGCTCCAACAATACACGCTTTATCACACGGTCCGCTTGCTATCAAAGGCGGATCCCCTGAAATATTTGCTCGACAGTCCCTCCTCCACGCGGAACCTCGCCAAGTGGCGTTGTCAATTAACGGAGTATGATATTGAATACGTGTCCCACACTTCGGTCAAGGGGCAAGCGATCGCGGATCACTTGGCAGAATTCCCAATTGAAGACCACACACCGATTAATCCCGACTTCCCGGATGAAGGGATCCTCCAAGTAGACGACGAGGGAGAGAAACCGGGATGGAAGATGTATTTCGACGGTGCTGTCAATTCCATGGGATCAGGCATCGGCGCGGTACTAATATCCCCGGACGGGTGCTATTACCCAGTAGCGGCAAAAATCGACTTCCCGTGCACCAATAATGTGGCCGAGTACGAGGCATGTATTCTCGGCCTCCAAGCGGCGATTGATTTCAAAGTAAAAGAGCTCGAAGTATTCGGTGACTCCATGCTCACTATCTTCCAGGCATTGGGGCAATGGAAGACAAAGGACGCAAAGCTGGTGCCATATCACGAGTACCTCGAGAAGTTAACCGAGAACTTCGAGGACATCTCGTTCACCTATACTCCGCGCATGACAAATCAATTCACGGACGCGCTTGCAACGCTCGCTTCCATGGTGAGCATCACGAGGGAGAACCTTATCGAGCCCCTCGAGATTGAGATAGCCGAAGGACCGGCACACTGCAATTCAATCGAAGCTTCCGAGGCAAAGCCGTGGTACGAAGACATCAAGAACCTTCTACAAACCGGCCAATACCCCCCATTCGCCGACCGCCGTGATCGGAAGACTCTCAGACGCCTCGCGATACACTACTTTTTGAGCGGCGAGATACTCTACCACCGCTCCTTCGACTCCACACTCCTCCGGTGCATCGACGAACACGAATCGCGACGTCTCATGGAGGAAGTGCACGGGGGAAACTGTGGACCCCATATGAACGGTCTCATGCTCGCTAAGAAGATCATGCGCCTGGGCTATTATTGGTCCACCATGGAGACTGATTGTGTGAAGCATGTCAGACATTGTCACCGATGTCAAGTTTACGCCGATCAGATCAAAGCGCCGCCCAACGAACTGCGCCCCATGACGGCGCCATGGCCTTTTTCAATGTGGGAATGGATGTGATTGGCCCGATCAACCCCAAAGCGTCTAACGGACATATGTTCATTTTGGTGGCGATCGACTACTTCACCAAATGGATCGAAGCCGTCACTCTTGCGTCAGTCACCGCAAAAGCCGTGGCCAGTTTTCTCAGACGCGACGTCATAGCCCGATACGGGGTCCCTGCGACAATCATCACAGACAACGCCAAGAACCTGAACAACAAGGTCATCGATGAGCTTTGTGCACAATTCAAAATCCGACACCGCAATTCCACCCCGTACCGTCCCCAAATGAACAGTGCGATGGAAGCGGCGAATAAGAACATCAAAAAGATCATCGAAAAAATGACGGTGAACTATAAGGATTGGCACGAGATGCTCCCCTATGCACTCTTGGCGTACCGTACATCCATACGGACCTCAACCGGGGCAACCCCGTACTCGCTAGTCTATGGCATGGAGGCCGTCCTCCCAATCGAAGTGGAGATCCCTTCCATGAGGATTCTTGCCGAGGCCGAGCTTGAAGAAGCGGAATGGGAAAAGCAGCGGTACGAACAGTTAAATTTCATTGATGAGAAGAGGCTGAAAGCGCTATGCCACGGACAGTGCTATCAACAAAGAATGGCTCGAGCCTTCAACGCAAGAGTCCGCCACCGCGATTTCGACCCCAACGACCTCGTTTTGAGGAAAGTCCTACATGTCACGCCGGACTCTCGAGGGAAGTTCTCGTACAAATACGATGGCCCCTTCGTCGTCAAAGAGGTTTTCTCCGGAGGAGCGGTCGTCTTGAGCGACACGGATGGCACTAAAAATGCCCTTCCCGTCAACGCTGACGCCATTAAGAAGTATTATCCGTGAACACTTGTATATTCTTTATTCTCCGGGCTCCGTGCCCCTTTCATTGTAAGACATTTATATTTCCGTGGACGAGCTTCAATTCCCACAATCTGTTCAACACTAAGCTTTCTTGAGAGAAAAATAAATTTTCCCGCTAGGTCGAAAACCTCTTTGAGGCGGCCTAGGCAAAAACTAGGGAATGAGTGACACGACTTAAAAACCCGCAAAGGGGGATCGCGGCAAAAGGAGAGCACAAATCACTCCCTCGCTAGGTCGAAAACCTCTTTGAGGCGGCCTAGGCAAAAGTTAGAGGACCCGAGGGGTACGATCTCACCCAAACATGGGGAATCGTAGCAAAAGGTGAGCATTCATGTGAGAGAAATTAAATAAAATACCCCGCTAGGCCGTCACACATCCCGCGACCTAGGCAAAAGTTAGGGGACAATGTCGGCTCGACCATGAAAGAAAAGCGACACTTTCCTTGTGAAGCTACACCGAGTAGTGGTTCGGCACTCCCCGACGCAAGCAAACTCTCTTCAACTCTCCAGGTTCGAGGCCCACTTCGAAATGGGGGTCGAATCAACGTATCCTTGACTTGGAGGATTCCATAAGATCCATCCTTTTACCTTTACGCACATGTTCTACGGGTCACCCGTTTCAGAAAAGCCATTCTCCGACAGGGACACGACCACCCTACAATGGTCACCGATATCAAATCCCCGACACATCTTTACATAGATTCCTCTTACGTATGCCTGTCTCGCCGATTAAGTGCAACTGACGCCCTTTGTAGGTTCCTTTATTTCCATGCATAGGTGTGATCGGGAATCCCAAGAGGCATCTCCTTCTTGACGAACACGCGTTTGGCTTGTGCGGCAGATCGGGGCACCGAACCAAATGAGGGGCATGATAAGGACCCCTTTTGACCCTAATTCAAGGAAACGACAAATGACAAGCTCGACTTGGAATGGGACAATCTGCCCCTGCCGACGTCCCCGACGAACCGCTTAGCATCCTTTCCCGCCCTTACTTCCCCTCGCTCTCTCCATTTTACTGCTTTCCTCGGGCTTCGGCCTAGTGACTTTATCGCTTTCCGGACTACGAGTCCACGGACTTCGCGTCCATTTTACTGCTTTCCTCGGGCTTCGGCCTAGTGACTTTACTGCTTTCCGGACTTCGCGTCCATTTTACTCCTTTCCTCGGGCTTCGGCCTAGTGACTTTACTGCTTTCCGGACTTCGCGTCCACGGACTTCGCGTCCATTTTACCGCTTTCCTCGGGCTTCGGCCTAGTGACTTTACTGCTTTCCGGACTTCGCGTCCACGAACTTCGCGTCCATTTTACTGCCTTCCTCGGGCTTCGGCCTAGTGACTTTACTGCTTTCCGGACTTCGCGTCCACGGACTTCGCGTCCACGGACTTCGCGTCCATTTTACTGCCTTCCTCGGGCTTCGGCCTAGTGACTTTACTGCTTTCCGGACTTCGCGTCCACGGACTTCGCGTCCATTTTACTGCCTTCCTCGGGCTTCGGCCTAGTGACTTTACTGCTTTCCGGACTTCGCGTCCACGGACTTCGCGTCCATTTTACTGCTTTCCTCGGGCTTCGACCTAGTGAATTTATTGCTTTCCGGACTTCGGCCTAGTGACTTTATTGCTTTCCGGACTTCGCGTCCATTTTACCGCTTTCCTCGGGCTTCGGCCTAGTGACTTTACTGCTTTCCGGACTTCCCGTCCACGGACTTCGCGTCCATTTTACCGCTTTCCTCGGGCTTCGGCCTAGTGACTTTATCGCTTTCCGGACTTCGCGTCCACGGACTTCGCGTCCATTTTACTGCTTTCCTCGGGCTTCGGCCTAGTGACTTTATCGCTTTCCGGACTTCGCGTCCACGGATTTCGCGTCCATTTTACTGCTTTCCTCGGGCTTCGGCCTAGTGACTTTACTGCTTTCCGGACTTCGCGTCCATTTTACTGCTTTCATCGGGTTTCGGCCTAGTGACTTTACTGCTTTCCGGACTTCGCGTCCACGGACTTCGCGTCCATTTTACTGCTTTCCTCGGGCTTCGGCCTAGTAGTTTTACTGCTTTCCACGAGCTTCGGCCTAGCATTTACTGCTTTAGGGACTTCGGGTCCTCGGACTTCGTGTCCGCATTTACTGCTATCCGGACTTCGCGTCCATTTTACCGCTTTCTGCGGGCTTTGGCCCCTCACCTACCACTTCACATCCTCCAAATCTCAGTTAGGCTTTTGCCTTATGGCAGGAGAGGCGAGCTACCACAGAGAGTGATGACGGGAGCGATTGCCGGGACCAAAAGGGGTGCTTCTCATGATCTTTGGTTACCTCCTCTCATCGAGCACGCAACCAAAGATGGGCAAGCTGTCAGCACCCCATTTTGGCCCACCGGCTTCCCACAAGAGGATTTCTGACCGAGGCCCAGAACACTATTCATCACTGTCAGCACCCCATTTTGGCTCACCATTCCAAACAACGATATTAGCAATGATCCAAGCCACGACTTGAGCAAAATACAGAAAACGGCTCGACAGAGCAAGAAATCACTATTCATCCTCAAGTTGGCAAAATTGAGCAAATGACCCGTGGACATGACAAAAGGACTCTAGGGGTCACCAAAGGGCAACAGAGCGACCAGAGAATTCAACAATGTCCAAAACCGGCATTTTCAGTATATCACATGGACGGTACTATTTTCCGATAGTTCGCTCGGTCATCGGAAGATAGCCAATATTGGACTCCAAAAATCCACTTCAATGCCAAATAGATGAAAAGTGTCCCCAAAGGCATTTTGCAAATCATCTGCTCTATACATAACAATTTTCTGTATACAGACAACTTTTCAGTGGAAGTCCAAAAATGTCGGTTTCCCAGAGGAAAGTTAATGCCAAATATCAGACGCGGCCATGCCCCATCAGCACGCTGAGCATGAATAATGCTTCAGATTGTCTCTTGGAAGTCACACAGACACTTCAAATGACTTCCGAACGACAAAACAAGCATATCCCTCTTCAGAAGAGCATAGTCGGAGAATGGTCTTATGGAATTACGGCAAACGAAGTTCATACCGCATGGCCCAGAAAACTCTACCAGACATTCACAATTGGGCAAAACAGACAGCAAAACCCTTCGCGGTTTCCCGAGTAACCTCCGAAGAGCGGAAATGACCATTTTCAGTGGAAATCCATATCCGGAGGTCCTCTTTGGGGAAACTAGACGCCGAATGCTTACGTTACACAATGCTAGCCTCCTCAAGGCTCAATGTGGAATCGTCGGAATAAATCACACAACTCATCTAGATCTCCCGAACAGTGCTTTAGAGGTCTCAGATACACTCTTCAAGTCCTTGGAGGTCTGACCTTGACCAACAGAGATTACAGTAATCTTTGGAGTGCCTAAGCAACTCAGAAGTCATCCTGAGAAAACCAGTTTCGACCTCCTAGGACGTCTCTGGCCCCACGTTAGCATTACCGGCTTAAGGGATGATTGTTCACGTGGTCTGACAACTTATGTCAAAATGACCAACGTGAGATGCAGATACGAGATATGCTGTCAGAAGCGGACAACTTCGCCCTGATCACTTGCAATGGGCAAAATCGGCTTCCGAGCCTCACACACATCCGGGACATTTCTCAATGGAAAATGTCAATCTCGGGCTCATTAACTCCGTTTTCACGCGCATACCGACAATTCGACGTTCAATTCGAACCACGAACTTCGAATACGCGACCAATCGAGACTCGAGTCTTTTCCCGGTTTCTCCTCACAAGCCGTGGGACCCACGGGCTGCACAAGGGCAACCGCCCTTTGCCCCAAAGTTTTCGGCCTTTTCCTCTTCCTCTCTTGCCCTCACCTAGCCCAAAATATCTTTGGTCTTTCTAGTCAACACTCAAGCCATTAACTCCACCTCCATTAATGCTTCTTGGCTCTTCCTCATCAAGATACATGGAGGACATTCATCCTCATCTCCATTAGGGCAACCGACTTTTGCTAATGAGGCCCTTAATGGTGCTTTGTTTTGCTTAATTGCTCATTAGCTTCACATATATATTGCCTACTTGTCATTAAGCTAATGACTCATGAAGCACACATGATCTTGCTAGTTTCTCCCTCTAGAAAATGCTCTCAACTTCTTAGGAACCAGCAGCAAGCAAAGAACTTCATGAAAACCAAGAACCAAGCCGAATATCTTTGGAGTTTAGGTCGGGATCCATAGCGGGCACTATTCCGCCTTATATCCAAAATTCTTCAAACTTCATAGACGACATGTTTCGGACCCAAGGATTCCATTTCTGAACCCAGTTTTTTAGTTTGGAGTCATTTACTCATCGTTTTGGTCGTTTCGGGTGAAGTTGGAGCTCTCGGGTGAACAGTGACGCGTCACCAGCGTCACCGTGCGTCACTGAGCGCCACCAGCGTTCGTCACCGAGCACCCCAGCGTCCGTCACCGAGCGTCACCAGCGTCCGTCACCGAGCGTCACTGAGCGCCACCCGCGTCCGTCACCGAGCGCCACCAGCGTCCGTCACCGAGCGTCACTGAGCGCCACCCGCGTCCGTCACCGAGCGCCACCCGCGTCCGTCACCGAGCGCCACCCGCGTCCGTCACCGAGCGCCACCAGCGTCCGTCACCGAGCGTCACTGAGCGCCACCCGCGTCCGTCACCGAGCGCCACCCGCGTCCGTCACCGAGCGCCACCCGCGTCCGTCACCGAGCGCCATCAGCGTCCGTCACCGAGCGTCACCGAGCGCCACCCGCGTCCGTCATCGAGCGCCACCCGCGTCCGTCACCGAGCGCCACCAGCGTCCGTCACCGGGCGTCACTGAGCGCCACCCGCGTCCGTCACCGAGCACCCCAGCGTCCGTGCCCGTCGCCTAGCACGCCCGCGCCCGTCACCCGCACCACAAGCGCCCGTCATCCAGCGCGCCCGTGCCCACCAGCGCCCGTCATCGTGCCCGACACCCGTCACCGTGCTTGACCGCGCCCGTGCACGTCCACCCTTGCACCCGAACATCCTTTTAAGGGTTCCACCGAGTCACCCGACTCTCAAACACTTCCCCGACTCTTTCCTCGTATTCCGAGGCTAGGTAAAACATTTTCGACTTAGAGGAGTTAGGGCTTTTTATATTTTTGCATGGCTATGGAGTATTATGGTGTTTCATGCATGTTTCACTTGCAAGATTTAATTTTCATGCAATTTTATGTCATATTATGCGTGTGCACTATCTTATGACTTGCTACCATGTCGGAAAAGGGCTTGGATCATCGTAAAGAAGACTATCCCGACCCGACTATGGCAAATTAACTCTCGGCCAAATCTCTAAATGAGAGGGTTGAGACTTAAATTGCTCTTTTCGGGTTAAGATCGGTCTCCTTAGCCTATTCAAGTTAGTTTCTGAGTTTGTTTTATCATTATTGCATGCATGAAGCCGGTGTTATTTTATCCTTTTCCTTAATTAACATGTTTGTGAATGTTTGTATGTTTAAATGAGCTAAACAAATCGTGATAACGCTGGCTTTTGTTAAAAAGGAGTGCTATTTATCACGGTTGATGTTTGAGCATGCGAAAAATAATTAAACCACGATTAGGAAATCATTTGTGACTCGGATAGAACCATGAGAACCTTCGGCCACCTTTCATGAGATGAAGCCGAGGGCTTCTTGGCCTTCCTTGGGTCAAGAATGAGTTCCTTATCTCAAGTTTAATTCGTTGATCGGATGGTGTGAATTTTTACTTCAATGTCTTTACGATTCCTATGTTAAAGTATCGTGTAAAGACTCTTTTAAAATTAACGTGCATGGATTCATGTATCGAGGACTCATTTAGATCCATTCGGTTATAAGGATATTGTCGGTTATTCAACTGAATTATCCTTGATCGTTATGGATTCATTTTGGTCGTCGAATCACGAATCGTTTTCCTAATTAATGCATTCGGCTATAACCCTCAAGCATTAATTCCACAAACGGGTTAATCGGGACGCTCACATGATTAAACCCACTTCACACTGATAAAGTTTACCCGAAGTGGACATTAACTGATAACTCGGGTCGACGAGTCGTCAAAGGACGTTGGTGCCCTTCTCAAACTTATCAATTTCAAAACCCGAAACACGCGGTCCGATGTAGCATGGACGTCTAAAAAAGGCTTCTGTGTCTCAACTTGAGTTTTTACCTGATTCCAGGTAACTCAGGTCAAGATACAGAAGATCTTTCTAGATCACTTCCGGGCAGATCGACCGGTTCTTTGGCTTTTTTGGGGTTCTTGCACAACCCTGGACGATCCAGGGAATCGGTCGACACCGGCTACAGGCCAAGGTGGCCCGCACTGCGATGTTTTCCCCCTTTTCTGAAAACAATTTTCAAATAAAGGGCAAAATCATCTTTTCACAATTCAGCGACACTCTTAGGGTTAGCATGACAGAAACACTACAGTACGGGATAAGAATGGGCTACCTGTTCAGGTGCAGGTTCATCTGCATAGCCTTTCTTATCTAACTGATAAGTTTCTATCATCCTAACATAGAATCGGGTAACTAGAACGGTTATCTCTGTCAGAAAACATGCTAAATGCGGATTAACCTTTCACTCGACCTAACCAAACACTAGATAATGGTTAGGAGGAATTCTAGATTCCAAATCTAGAGTTAAAACACGAGTTTGGTTAATTCAGTGGTAAAGGGCGTGCGGGATATAGGCCCGCACGTAACATGAACCCCCGAACACGGACTTTCCGGTTCCGCACAGATCAATGCCTTAACGACAAACTAGGTGTTCCATACCCCTAGACTCGGGTAACTTATCCGCCCTCGACCTTCGGGTCGCAAAATGATAAGTGGCGACTCCTTCTCTCACGCGTGTCCGACGCGCGTCCCCACGGGAAGGTGGACGTTCCGACCAAGCCGCGCGATCCAAAAGAGCGCAATGCGGGCCCCGACGAGAGTCCACATTCGGGTCCGTACAATCACCCGGCAATCAGAGGTAAATAGGCGGGCACGGGGTCATGAGCAATAGGTGAAGAGCATGGTTCACTGAGAAAAGTCGAAGAGAGCAGTCAGAGGAACTTACAGGCGAAGAATCTCGAAAACAGCGGAGCTGGCACTGTGGCACTATTCACCACCGAGTCACCGAAGCACCGAAAGGTGCCCAATATGGGACTCCAAAAATCTCTCTCAATGCCAAAGTGACCAATGACACGTCCGGGCGCATTTCCGGGGCATCCTGCTTAGGCTGGGACACCCCGATCCCCCACGGACGCCTTTTCTGACAGAGCTCCCGGGGTTCCCTCCACTGACAAACAAACGGCCCCTCAAAACGGGTCTACAGGCGTCCAGGGACCACCAGGGCCGGGGAGCAAGCTTCAGACAACCTTCCGGAACTCGGCTCGGTCTCCCGAAGTACGTTTCAGTGGTCACGAACGCCTCCCGGCGAGCCTTCGGGTATTTCCACGGAAAGCAGAGACCACAACGATCTCTGAGTACCTCACAATAATCCCCAAGCATCTCAAGGCATTCTGGGCACACTGAGAAAATCCCGGTCAAAGTCCCTAGGTCCTCCCGGGCCAACGGTCCCTGACCGAGGACGACGGGCCAACGATCCCGCGCGGGGCAAAAGGATCGCCAAAACGAATGCAGGCATGCACAAAGAACAATCGGGGATCGAGGGACGCTAAACTACACTCCGAACGTCCGAACGAGGCAAAACCGACTCCCGAGGCGCCGAGTGGCCCGAACGTCCGTCCACACGACGCATGGCGATATTAGGCTCATTCAAATCCTCGTCATTTAAGCGTTCCAAATCCATAAATTAATTGGACGTCGGAGATCGGACGCGCGCTCAATCAAGTCCCAAGTATTTTCCGGCTTTTCTCTCGATCAAATGGGACCCACAGCTCAGCCGAGCCAAGCCATCAAGCCGCGGCTCAACCCCAAGCCACGGGTCAACCCTCGGCTCCGATTGGACAGCCCCAAGCCACGGCTCCCCCCCCCATGGCCGGCGGCTCCACCTCCCAAGACACTCCCTCCACCACACATTTTGAATTTCCCTCACATCCATCACCTCCCTCCATCCATCCATCACACACATCACCCATCCATCACCCCATCAATTCCCTCTTGCTTCCCCTACACTCCACATGACTATTTCCCCATCCTAATCCCCTCCAAAATTCGGCAGCCCTAGATTAAGGCCCTAATCCGTGATTAAACTCCCCAAATCAAGCCGTTAGTCACTCCTATAAAGCCTCTAGCATCATTAGGCCTAATGACCTCTCCATTCTCACTCTCTCTCAAGCCAATTTCTCTCTAGAACCCTCTCAAGCTCCAGCCCTCTCCCCCACCTTCGTTCAGCCCGTGCCAAGGCCGAAACCGGCCAAAACCGTCGGAAAACCACCCGTTATTCCGGTAACCACCCGACCCGACTTAAGCCAAATATCACCAAACTTCCTAGCCCACATATTTCCCACCCCCTAAGTCCATTTCCAGGCTTAGATTTTCGATTTGAGGTCCCTAACACCCCGTTCTAGCCGAAAACATAATCGGGTCCCTAGAGCATACCCGCGCGCACCGGACACTTCCTCGACGTGCCATTTCTTCCCACGACTTCGGAGAGTCGTGCCATCACGTTCAAAGGGTTCCTCACAACCCTCACTCTCTCCCGTGAAGAGGTGGTCACGGTCCGAGGACCGATCAACCGTGCACAACCGCCATTCACCCGTTTCTCTCTAACCGGGTTTTCCTCATTTTTACCGAGTTTTCTCTCACATTTTCGGGTTTGTTCAGGCCTTGGCACGCTCGGGTCTGCCCGTGCTCGTGTAGATCCACCTCTTAGGAGTCCAACGAACCCGACCTCGCACCGTGCCGTGACCGGAGCAAGCGTGCCGACCCGTTTTTCCACAGACTGCCGCGGCTGCCAACTTACGAGTCCCTCACCCGTAGCCGCCCATCCGAGTCTCGCGACTCCCACGGCCACTTCCCCGACTCTTTTCCTCTTGCAACGAGGCTAGGTAACATCCCTTTTAACTTAGGAGAGTTAGGATCTTCGATATTTATTTACATGAGGTGTTAAATGTGCTTCAAAGGTCCGGGTCATATGAAAGTTCACGTTTTTTCTTTCGGATCCGACGCCCCATGCATGCCATACAACGTCCCATGCTTATTTCATTTCATTTATCATGTCCATAAGTTTATGAACATGCATCTCATGAGGGGAGACGACGTGGGTCGGGCGGAAGAGGACCCGGGTCACGGCCGAACCATGGAACCCACAGTCAAGCCTTGAGCGGGCAACCCGTGAGCCTCCATGATTCCTCCGAGGCTAGGGCGCCTCTTCTTTCTCGAAACTAGCCGGTCCCCGTCCCCTTTTGTCGTTATTTTGTCATGTAACACGTATAATATATTAACATGACGGAAAAAGTTCGATTCGGGGTTGGAGAACCTTCCATTGGACTCGTGTGAGCCATGAGGGCTCACGGCCACTCTTGAAGAGATGTGGCCGAGAGCCCCCCTTGATTACACGGGTCCATGGAGGCTTCTCTTTTTCCGAGGGGGTTGGTTCCCGTGTTCCTCCATTTCATTATCGCATGGGTTAACGTTATTCTTGGTTATTTCTATAAATGCCTCGTTTGTGCATGTTGACGTGTTCGTCTGCGCATTTATGATTGTGGCTATTTTGATTCGGTTGAAATTTGTAATATTTCCGTATTCGATGTATTATGCATGTAAGAAATAATTAGAATCGGTGTGGGAGACCGCCCATGACTCGAGTCGGGTTGGGGAGGCCACTCGGTTTATCCCCTTCGGGATTGGCCAAATGCTCCCGAACCCTTCCCGAGTCTAGGGTGACCTCCTTAGCCATTTCGGGATCGTTTCTTGGAATTGAGTGTATTGATATTTTTATCGTTGGCTATGTGGGGATCACATGATGGACATGACGATTTTGGATCATTATCCATTAAACCTATAGTACCCACGATATAAGGTCGCCCTCATCGAATAATTTCACAAACGGGAAAACGGAGCGCCTTATTCGGTTAATTGAATCATTCGGAATAAATAATTGGGTAAATTGGTCATTAACTTGTAAACGCATCGATGATTTACGGAACGGCGTAAATGCTCCTTTTCCACTAAAAAATATTCACAATTTCAAAATACCGAGACACGTAACACGAGGAGAATTGACATCTAGCGAGTACTCACGTGCCTTGACTCGAGTCCGGGCCCAATTTGAGGAGACCCGAATCAGGGAACGAGAGTCCTTCTTAGACTCCTTCGTGCAACGCGGACCTCAAATTTATACCCGAACATCGCAATTTTATCCAAGGGCATAATCATCATTCCGTGACTCACCGATACCCTAGGCTCTAGGGAGTCGGAAACACCTCGATCTATGGATTGAAAAGGGCTACCCGTTCGGGTACGAGTCTCATTCGCACGGCCCATTCCGTTCACTTTCGGTGTTTCTATCTTCCTATTGTAGATTCGGTGGGGAGTATTTTATTTCTGTTACAAGACACTAACAACCGGATTAATCGTACATTCGGCCTAATCAAACACTAGATAATGGATAGGCGGAATGATAGACTCCATCCTAGAGTCAAAACACGAGTTCGGCTAATTCGGTGAAACCGTAGTGACACTTAACTGAATAAGAGTCATAAAACAAACACACACATGTAATTGGCTTAGAACCCTATTCTAATCCACCATCTATGTTTGCCTAGGTTAGATAAATTGTTTGCTAATCAACCCCGATTAATAACTGATTAAATCACGTACATTCGGCCTAATACACAACTCGTCTGTATTCACCGATACTTATCAGTTGTTGTCTGTATTTCATCAGTTTTATCAGTTTTCTTCCGTTTTATTCTTGCTTTTGCTGATTTGTTGCGATTCGGGCCTGAGCCCATAGGTTACGTGTTACACGGGGTCCAATGCCCCAAACCACCGAACACGAGGTCCAACGCCTCCTAATTCACCGAGCGTGTGCAACCCGAGTGCGGAATGGTATCTAGCCTCGATTCACCATTACACTCCGAACACGGCCTATGTGGAAGGCAATTTGGATTGGGCGTGTGAAACGGATCTAGATATCACCCGGGAGCTCGATCGACCCAACGGTTACAGTGGGAATCAACCGATTCTCCTGCAAACCGTTGGATCAATCGGACCTGACCCCTGGCTCCTTGAGCCCGCGTTGCCTTCATTCACTTATCGGTTATTCAAAATACACGGTGAGCCGGAGCGGAATAGTGGCCCAATGCAAACCGATCGGGATCCATTTACTTATTCGGTTGTACTTTGTAATTGTTCGAGAGAACATTGTGAAGATTCTATTTGTATGTTCATTCATCTCCTTGTAAGGATCCCCGATCGGTGAGCGAGAGGTCCGAGTGCTGGATTAGTTAAGTTGATCTATCGCCACCAAAGGGTGAGTAAGCTTGGATACTCGTGGTTTCGGTTCACGCAGGGAATCTACCATCACGGTTCGATGAACTGTAACGCTAAGATAGTGAACCGACTCCTCGATGCACAAGCCTACTCATCTTTCGGACTCTTGGCCCAACTTGATCAATTCATCGAATTTACGGTGTCAAAACGGGCGAGTCGAGCGCAACTCTAAATCACGCGATAAATAAACAAAATGGCAAGCCTAGCAAGCTAGAGTACCGAAAGGGCGTGCGGGATATAGGCCCGCACGTAATAGAACCCCCGAATTCGGAATTTTCGGTTCCGTATGACCATTGCCTTAGCATTTAGGTGTACCCCGTACCCCTAGACCCGGGTAGCTTGCCGGCCCTCGACCTTCGGGCCGTAAAATGGCAATGGCGACTCCTTCTCACGTGCGTCCGTCGCGCGTCCCCGGGAAGGTGGACACTCCCAAGCCGCGTTTGCTTAGGCGGGCGCATGCGTGCCCCGACGAGATGAAATTCGGGTGCGCACATAGCCGACTCGATCCGTTCCTTTACTCGGAACCTCTGACTAACCTAGCTTCCTATATTGGTGCCCGTGGGATGTCGGACAAGGTACCTAAGGAACTAGTATGATGTGCAATGCATGTGCGGGAAATAAGAGTGTGTAAAATAGATAAGCGGGAAATGCGGAAAGCGGTAAATAAACAAGCAAGCAAAGCAAGCGGGAACGAGCCCGAACCCTCTAAGTGTCCCCAGTGGAGTCGCCAAGCTGTGCGCACTCGAATTTAATCTCGTCGGGGCACGCATGCGCGCGCCTAAGCAAACGCGGCTTGGGAGTGTCCACCTTCCCAGGGACGCGCGATGGATGCACATGAGAAGGAGTTGCCACTTGCCACTTTACGACCCGAAGGTTGAGGGCCGGCAAGTTACCCGGGTCTAGGGGTACGGGATACACCTAAATGCTAAGGCAATGGTCGTACGGAACCGAAAATTCCGAATTCGGGGGTTCTATTACGTGCGGGCCTATATCCCGCACGCCCCTTTTGGTACTCTAGCTTGCTAGGCTTGCCGTTTTGTTTATTTACCGTGTGATTTAGAGTTGCACTCGACTCGCCCGTTTTGACACCGTAAATTCGATGGATTGGTTGAGTTGGGCCAAGACTCCGAAGGATGAGTAGGCTCGTGAATCAGGGAATCGGTTCGCTATTTTAGCGTTACAGTTCTATGGACCGTGATGGTCGATTCCCTGCGCGAACCGAGACCGTGATTATTTGAGCTTACTCATCCCTTGGTGACGATAGACCGACTTAACCGACTCGACACTCGGACCTCTCGCTCGCCGATCGGGATCCTTACAAATATATGGATGAATATACAAATAAGATCCTCACAATGTACACTCGAATAATTACAAAATACAACTGAATGAAATAAATGGATCCCGATCGGTTTGCATTGGGCCAATATTCCGCTCCGGCTCACCGTGTGTTTTGGATAACCGATAAACAAATTAAAGCAACGCGGGCTCAAGGAGCCGGGGGTCGGGTCCGATCGATCCAACAGTTCTCGGAGAAACGGTTGGTTCTCACTGCGTCCGGTGGGCCGATCGAGCTCCCGGGTGATATCTAAACCCGTTTCACGCGCTCAATCCAAATCCGCCTTCCACATAGGCCGCATTCGAAGTGTAACGGTGAATTGAGGCTAGATCCCATTCCGCACTCGGGTTGCACATGCTCGGTAAATTAGGAGGCGTTGGACCTCCTATTCGATGGTTTGGGGCGTTGGACCCCGTGCAAGGCGTGACCTATGGGTTCGGGCCCGAGCCGCAATAAATCATCACATACAAAGACAAAACAGAAGAAAACCAATAAAACTGACACAATGCAGACAACAACTGACAATTGTCGGTGGATACAAACGAATTGTGTATTAGGCCAAATGTACGTGATTTAATCAGTTATTAGCCGGGGTTGATTAGCAAACAATGTATCTAACCTAGGCAAACATAGATGGCGGATTAGAATGGGGTTCTAAGCCGATTACATGTGTGTGTTCGTTTTAAGACTCTTATTCAGTTAAGTGTCACTTCGGTTTCACCGAATTAGCCAAACTCGTGTTTTGACTCTAGATTGGAATCTATCATTCCACTTATCCATTGTCTAATGTTTGATTAAGCCAAATGCATGATTAATCCGGTTTTTCGTGTTTTGTAACTGAAATGAAATGTTCACCACCGAATCTACGATAGGAAGATAGAAACACTGAAAGTGAGCAGAATGGGCCGTGCGAATGAAACTCGTACTCGAACGGGTTGCCCTTTTTCGTTCATAGATCGAAGTGTTTCCAACTCCCTAACGCCTAGGGTATCGGTGAATCACGGAATGACGATTATGCCCTTGGATGATAAAATTGCAATGTTCGTATATAAATGGGAGATCGCGTCACACGAAGGAGTCTAAGAAGGACTCTCGTGCCACGACTCAGGCCGCCTCAAATTGGGCCCGGACTCGAGTCACGGCACGTGAGTACTCACTAGACATCAATTCTATTCGTGTTACGTGTCTCGGTATTTTGAAATTGTGAATTTTGATGAAAAAGGGCATTCTCGCCGTTCCATAAATCATCGATGCGTTTACAAATTGGGGGTTGATTAGCCCGATTATTTAATCCAAGTGGTTTAATTAGCCGAATGATTCGTCCCGTCTCCCCATTTGTGAAATTATTCGGTGGTTATCATTTTATATCACGATTATGGACTTGATGGGTGATTTTCTGGAACTAACATGTATAGTGAGTAACTGATACGAAATTGATGGATAGACGACAAGTATAATAACAAAGCAACTCTAAGAACCGACTTCCAAACGGAGGAAGAGACCGGTCTAGACTCGGGGAGAGCCACGGGACGTTCGGTCCCATCCCGAGGGAAGTAACCAAATGCTTCCTTGGCTCATCCCCAAGTCTTGGGCGATCTCTTGCGCCGATTTCAATCGCCTCTTACGTTCATAACGCATCGACCACAATGATGATACATGTTTCGGTTATCTCGGTGGTCATGATCACATGAATTCATACACAACACTCACAAATGAGACATGTAAACGAACAACGAGACGGTCACGGCTTGAATGACAACGAAATAAGTAAACACGGGAACCGGCCCGTTTCGGAAAGTGAGAAGCCTCCTTGGACCCGTGTGGTCCAAGAGGACTCTCGGCCACCTCTTCTCAAAAATGGCCGTGAGTCCTTGTGGTTCGCACGAGTCAAAGGGAATTCTCCCATTCCGATCCGAGCCCTTTCCCGTCATGTTGATACATTACACGTGATAAATGGTAAGATGACATAGGAATCGACTCGATTCGGGAGAAGAGAGGCCGCCATAGCCCCGGACCGGCCAAGGGAGCTCACGGGTCTTTCCCTAGAGACTAGGCCGTGAGCCCCCATGGCTCGATCCATGGCCAAAGGGCCTCTCCCATCCGGATCCGAGTTGTTTCCTTTTTATTTAACCATTTCTTAGCCACGATTAAGGACTTTACTCACTTAGAGACGGTTTAATCCGGGAGAAGGAGAGGGTCATGGACCCAAGGAGGCCGAAAGGAGCTCACGGCCCTCCTACACGAGGTTCGGCCGAGAGGGTCTATGGCCTCCTCGAGTCCATGCCGATCTCCTCCCCACGGATCCGACCCCTCTAATATTATGCATGCACGCTAATACGACGTATGGACATGGATAATAGGGGAAATAGATGTGCTACGATGCATGCTATACATGGGGACGTCCGAATCTAAGAGGGAAAATAATATTTCATGCATCCGGGCCTTTAAACGTACGAACACTTCATACAAACAAGGATCGAAGGTCCTAGCTTCTCTAAGTTGTAGAGGAATGTTACCTAGCCCCGGTGTACGAGGAAAAGAGTCGGAGACGTGGCCGTGGGAGTCGCGAGACTCGGATGGGTGGCTACGGGTGAGGGACCCGAAAGTTGGCAACCGCTGCAGTCCGTGGAAAAACGGGTCGGCACGCGAGCTCCGGGCACGGCACGGTGCGAGGTCAAGCCCGTTGGACTCCTTAGGGGCAGATCTAGGCGTTCATGGGAGGTCACGAACGTGCCGAAGCCTAGACGGACCCAAAATAGTGAGATAAAGTCCGGTAAGAAATAATAACCCGCTAGAAAGAAACCGGAAGAAAAGGAAGTTGTGCACGGTCGGTCAGCCCTCGGACCGTGACCACCTCTTCACGGGGGAGGGTGAGGGTTGTGAGGAACCCTTTGAACGTGATGGCACGACTCGCCGAAGTCGTGGGAAGAAATGGCACGTGGTTGGCTCGGTGCGCGCGGTTAGGGGATCCCGGGACCCAACTCTCTTCACGGCTGGAACGTGATGTAGGAAGCTTCAAATCGAAAATCTAAGTCCGGAAATGAACTTAGGGGGTGGAAAATATGTAGGCTAGGGAGTTTGGTGATTTTTGGCTTGAGTCGGGTCGGGTGGTTACCGGAATACCGGGTGGTTTTCCGGCGGTTCCGGCCGGTTTTGGCATTGGCAAAGAGTCGCACGAGCTGTGGGAGTGGGCTGGAGTTTGAGAGGATTCTAGAGGGAGATTGGCTTGAGAGAGAAGGAGAATGGAGAAGTGATTAAGGTTAATGATGAATGGGGCTTTATAGGGGGCTCTAACGAGGCAATTAGGGAAAGTAAATCATGGCTTAGGGCCTTAAACTAGGGCTGCCGAAAATATCAAAGGATTAGGGGAGGGAAAGTGTCATGTAGAGTGTGGGGAAAGCAAAGGCAAGGTGATGGGTGTGATGGATGTGTAAGAGGAAGTGAAAGAAGTGAGGGAAATTTGAATTGTGTGGTGGGGAGTGCTTGGAGCCGCCGGCCATGGGGTTGAGCCGCAGCTAATTGCGGCTGAGCCGACCTTGAAGGGTTGAGCCGTGGCTTGGGGCTGAGCCGCGGCTTGGCGGCTTGGCTTGGCTGAGCTGTGGGTCCCGTTCGATTGAGAGAAAAGCCGGAAAATGCTTGAAACTTAATTGAGCTCGCATCCGACCTCCGATGTCCAATTAATTTGAAGATTTGGGATGCTTGAATGACGAGGATTTGAACGAGCCTAATATCGCCATGCGTTGTGTGGACGAACGTCCGGGCGACTCGGCGCCTCGAGAGTCGGTTTTGCCATGTTTGGACGTTCGGAGCGGAGTTTAGCATCCCCCGGTCCCCAATTGCTCTTTGTGCATCCTAACACTCATTTTGGCGATCCTTTTGCCCCGTGAGGGATCGTTGGCCCGTCGCCCTCGGTCGGGGACCGTTGGCCCGGGAAGGCCTAGGGACTTGTGACCGGGATTTTCTCAGTGTTCCCTGAATGTCTTGAGGTGCTCGGGGCTCGTTGTGAGGTGCTCGGGGACCATTGTGACCTCTGTTCTTCGTGGACGTGCCCCGAAGGCTCGCCGGGAGACGTTCATGACCACTGAAACGTCCCTCGAGAAGCCGAGTCGGGTTCCGGAAGGTCATCTGAAGCTTGTTCCCCGACTTTGATGGTCCCTGTGTCAAGTTTGAATGCATTTCGGTTTGTTAATCACCCTAACACCTCATAACAAACAAACATTGAAGATCCTATCTTCTTTAAGTCGTAGAGGAGTGTTACCTAGCCTCGATGTACGAGGGAAAGAGTCGGGGAAGCGGCGAGAGGGTCGGGTGACTCGGCTGGACGCGATGGGCGACGGGCACCCGAGAGAGCGGCAGCGGCAGCTTGGGGAAAATGGGGTCGGCACGATGACTCTGACCACGACACGGTGCAAGGTTGGGCTCCTTGGACTCCTAAGGGACGGACCTAGACGTTCGTGGATAGTCCCGAGCGTGCCAAGGCCTGGACAAACCAGAAACGTGAGAGAAAACTCGATAAAAATTAACGGGACCCGATAAGGAGGAGGTGGAACGGAGGTTGTGCACGGTTGAAGGGCTCTCGGACCGTGACCACCTCTTCACGGGGGAGAGTGGGGGTTATGAGGAACCCTTTGAACGTGATGGCACGACTCGCCGAAGTTGTGGGAAGAAATGGCACGTCGTAGGAGTTGGACGCGCCCGGCGGGGGTTCTCGGGACCCGACTCTCTTCACGGCTGGAACGTGATGTTGGGGACTTCCAATGGAAAATCTAAGCCCGGAAATGGACTTAAGGGTGGGAAATATGTAGGCTAGGAAGTTTGGGGATGTTTGGCTTAAGTCGGGTCGGGTGGTGATCGGAATACCGGGTGGTTTTCGGTTGATTTTGGCCGATCTTGGCCGCGGGACGGGCTGTGCGGGGATGAGGGGATGGGCCGGAGGTTGAGAGCTTCTTAGAGAGAAGTTGGCTTGAGAGAGAGTGAGAATGAAGAAGTGATTAGATTAGTGAGGCTTGGAGCTTAAAAAGGATGCCCTAATGGTGTGATTAAGTGAAGTTAAGTGTGGCTTTGAGGTGATTAAAGGGGCTGCCGAAAATTAAAGAGTGGTTAGGGAGGGGAAAATGTCAAATGGAGTGTAGGGAAAGCAAGAGGATGGGTGATGGGAAGTGATGGGAGGTGATGGATGTAAGTGTGTAAGAAGATATTTCAAATTTGTGGTGGAGAGAAGGGGAGAACCCTTGGAGCCGCCGGCCATGGGGAGTAGCCGCGGCTTGATGCGACCAAGCCATGGCTGCTGGGGTTGAGCCGTGGCTTGGGGCTTGGCTTGGCTGAGCTGTGGGTCCCATTCGACTAGGAGAAAAGCCGGGAGAAGCTCGAGACTCGACTGATCGCGCATCCGATCCCTGAGGTCCGATTAATTGATAGATTTGGAATGCTTGCACGAAGAGAAATTGAATGAGCCAAATATCGCCATATTTCTTGTGAACGAATGTTCGTGTGACTCGACACCTCGAGAGTCGGTTTTGCCTCGTTTGGACATCCGGAGTGGAGTTGGCCGTCCTCGTTCTATAATTGTTCCTCTGGGCATTGTGATGCTCGTCCCGGTGAGCTTTTCGTCTTGTGTGGGATCTGTGCGCACCCGAATTTCATCTCGTCGGGGCACGCATGCGCGCGCCTAAGCAAACGCGGCTTGGGGGTGTCCACCTTCCCGGGGAAGCGCGACGGACGCACGTGAGAAGGAGTCGCCACTTGCCATTTTACGACCCGAGGGTCGAGGGCCGGCAAGTTACCCGGGTCTAGGGGTACGGGGTACACCTAAATGCTAAGGCAATGGTCGTACGGAACCGAAAATTCCGAATTCGGGGGGTTCTATTACGTGCGGGCCTATATCCCGCACGCCCTTTCGGTACTCTAGCTTGCTAGGCTCGCCATTTTGTTTATTTACCGCGTGATTTAGAGTTATGCTCGACTCGCCCGTTTTGACTCCGTAAATTCGATGAATCGATTGAGTTGGGCCAAGAACCCGAAGGATGAGTAGGCCTGCGAATCAAGGAATCGGTTCGCTATCTTGGCGTTACAGTTCTTCGGACCGTGACGATCGATTCCCTGCGCAAACCGAGACCATGATTATTCGAGCTCACTCATCCCTCGGTAATGATAGACCGACTTAACCAATCCGACACTCGGACCTCTTGCTCACCGACCGGGATCCTTACAAGTATATGAATAAACATACAAATAAAATCCTCACAATGTACACTCGAACAATTGCAGAATACAACTGAATGAAATAAATGGGTCCCGATCGGTTTACATTGGGCCAATATTCTGCTCCGGCTCACCGTGTGTTTTGAATAACCGATAAACAAATTAAGGCAACGCGGGCTCAAGGAGCCGGGGGTCGGGTCCGATTGAACCGGTGGTTTGCAGGAGAACCGATTAGTTCCCACTGTAACCGTCAGACCAATCAAGCTCCCGGGTGATATCTAAACACGTTTCACGCGCTCAATCCGAATCCGCCTTCCACATAGGCCGTATTCGGAGTGTGACGGTGAATCGAGGCTAGATCCCATTCCGCACTCGGGTTGCACGCGCTCGGTGAGTCAAGAGGCGTTGGACCTCGTGTTCGGTGGTTTGGGGCGTTGGACCCCGTACAACACGTGACCTATGGGTTCAGGCCCGAACCGCAATAAATCATCAAAAGCAAGAACAAAACAGAAGAAAACTGATATAACTGACACGATACAGGAAGCAACTGACAACAACTGATAAGTGTCAGTGAATACAAACGAATTGTGTATTAGGTCGAATGTACGTGATTTAATCAGTTATTAGCCAGGGTTGATTAACAAACAATGCATCTATCCTAGGCAAGCATAGAGGGCGGGCTAGGATAAGGTTCTAAGCCAATTACATATGTGTGTTTGTTTTATGACTCTTATTCAGTTAAGTGTCACTGTGGTTTCACCGAATTAGCCAAACTCGTGTTTTGACTCTAGATTGGAATCTACCATTCCGCCTATTCATTATCTAGTGTTTGATTAGGCCAAATGCATGATTGATCCGGTTGTTCGTGTTTTGTAACTGAAATAAAATGATCCCCACTGAATCTACAATAGGAAGAAGGAAATACCGAAGACGAACGAAATGGGCCACACGAATGAAACTCGTACCCGAACGGGTTGCCCTTTTTCATTCATAGTTCTAGGTGTTTCCAACTCCCTAAACCTAAAGTATCGGTGAATCACGGAATGACGATTATGCCCTTGGATGATAAAATCGTGGTGTTCGTATACAAATTGGAGATCGTGTTGCACGAAGGAGTCTATGGAGGACTCTCGTGCCCCGACTCGGGCCGCCTCAAATTGGGCCCGGACTCGAGTCACGGCACGTGAGTATTCCCTAGACATCAATTCTATTCGTGTTACGCATCTCGGTATTTTGAAATTGTGAATTTTATTGGAAAAGGGCATTCACGCCGTTCCGTAAATCATCGATGCGTTTTACCAATTAAGGATCAATTAACCCGATTATTTAGTCCATGTGACTTAGTTAACCGAATGATGCGCATCCCGTTTTCCCATTTGTGAAATCCTTCAGTGATTATTGATTCACGTTGCAATTACGGTTCCGACGTGCGACGTCCGGATCTAGCAAGCCTAATAAATAATAATCATGTAGAATATGATTAAAGGGGAATATGATAAAAAAAAAAACAATTCCAAGGGTCGTCTTCGGAAGGACGGAAAGACCAAATGAGGCTCCAAGGAGTGGAAGGAGGGCTCGGCCATCCCCAAATGTGATCGGCCGAACACTCCTTGACCCGGTTCGAATCTCGATGGGTCTTTCGTGTCATTCCTAGCCGATCATTGCATGCATCAAACAATCCGCACATGAGAACGATGTATATTTCCCTAAATCGGGACTAACACGATCATGGTTTACATGAATAAACACACAAAGCATACAACGAGTCATATTTATGGAATTAACGAATGAACTTAATTTATTTCATGGTGGTCTTAGTGATATTACATGGGAAATACACGGCATCAAGGAGAAAGAAGAGCCCTAGGGGTTCGGTTAGGCCAAGGAGCCTCACGGGTCACCCATCGCAAGGGTATGGCTGTGAGCCCCTTTGACATAACCGAACCATCTAAGGGCTCTCCCTCCTAGATTCCGAGCCATTCCCTTCGTTAGACACCTCTTAGCCACGGTTAGGACCTTCCCGAACGTGGAGATGGTCTAATCCGAGAGAATGAAGCGGTTGTGGACTCGAAGGAGCCAAGGAGGCTCACGGCCCATCACCTATGAGGCTCGGCCAGGAGGTTCCGTGGCTCTCTCGAGTCTATATCCGTTTCATTCCCCTAGATTCGGACCACATCACGTATACATGCATGTTTACACGATCATATAGACGTAGAATAACAAGATGGAACACGTACGTCGCATGAGGATGCATGGCAAGTTCGGATCTAAAAGAAAAATGAAATCTTGCATGCATACCGACTTTTAAAACGTATAAACACTTCATACAAGTAAAGATAGAAAGTCCTAACTCTTCTAAGTTGTAAAGGGATGTTACCTAGCCTCGTTGCAAGAGGGAAAGAGTCGGGGAAGTGGCCGTGGGAGTCGCTAGACCCGGCTGGACGTTGCGGACAGTGGGTGACCCGGGTAAGACGCGGCCGTAGCAGTCACGGGAGAAAGGCTTGGCACACTAGCTCCAGTCACGGCACGGTGCGAGGTCGGGCTCGTTGGACTCCTAAGGAGTAGATCTAGGTGGTCGTGGAAAGCTCCGAGCGTGCCGAACCCTGAATAAGTCGGAAACGACGAGAGAAGTTCCGGTAAAAAAAAACAGAAACCCGGTTAGTGAAAATGGGTAGATCGGAGGTCGTGCACGGTTGGTCGGCCCTCGGACCGTGACCACCTCTTCACGGGGGAGGGTGAGGGTTGTGAGGAACCCTTTAAATGTGATGGCACAACTCTCCGAGGTCGTGGGATGAAATGGCACGCCGTTAGTGTTCGGTGCGCGCGGTGAGGGTCTCGGGACCCGATTGCAATTTCGGCTGGAACGGGGTCTTGGGGACCTCAAATCGAAAATCCAAGTCCCGAAATGGACTTAGGGGGTAGGAAATATGTAGGCTATGAAATTTGAGAATCTTTGGGTTAAGTCGGGTCGGGTGGTTACCGGAATACCGGGTGGTTTTCCGGCGGTTTTGGCCGGTTTCGGCCTTGGCAAAGGGTGGACGGAAGTGAGGGGATGGGCTGAGGTTTGAGAGAGTTCTTGAGAGAGATTGGCTTGAGAGAGAGTGAAATTGAAGAAGTGATTAAGTCTAATGGTAAGAGGGCTTATAAAGGGAAGGCTAATGACTTGATTAAGTGAAGTTAAGTGTGGTTTAGTGGGCTAACCTAGGGCTGCCGAATTTTCAATGGGGGATTAGGGAGGGGTAGATGTCTTGTAGAGTGTGGGGAAAGAAAGGAAGGAGTGATGGGTGTGATAGGATGTGATAGGAAGTGATGGATGGATGGAGGGAGGTGATGGATGGGAGGGAAATTCAAATGTGTGGTGGGGGTGAGTTGGAGCCGACGGTGGGAGAGGCTTGAGCCGCGGCTTGGGCTGTCCAATCCGAGCCGAGGGTTGAGCCGTGGCTTGGGTTGAGCCGCGGCTTGATGGCGTGGCTTGGCTAGGTTGTGGGTCCCATCCGATTAGGAGAAAAGCCGGCAAACGCTTGAGACTTGATTGAGCTCGCGTCCGACCTCCGATGTCCAATTAATTTGAAGATTTGGAATGCTTGGACTACGAGGATTTGAGCGAGCCCAATATCGCCATGCGTCGCGTGGACGAACATTCGGGCGACTCGGCGCCTCGGGAATCGGTTTCGCCCCGTTTAGACGTTCGGAGTGGAATTTAGCGCCCCTCGACCCCCGATTGACCTTTGTGCATCCTTGCATTTGTTTTGACGATCCTTTTGCCCCGCGGGGGATCGTTGGCCCGTTTGTCCTCGGTCGGGGACAGTTGGCCCGGGAAGGCCTAGGGACTTCGACCGGGATTTTCTCAGTGTGCCTTGAATGCCTTGAGGTGCTTGGAGGTTATCGTGAGGTACTCAGAGATCGTTGTGGTCTCTGCTGTCCATGGAAATACCCGAAGGTTCACCGGGAGGCGTTCGTGATCACTGAAGCGTACTTCGGGAGATCGAGCCGAGTTCCGGAAGGTTGTCTGAAACTTGTTCCCTGGCCCTGGTGGTCCCTGGGCGCCTGTAGACCCGTTTTGAGGGGCCGCTTGCTTGTCAGTGGAGCGAACCCCGGGAGCTCTGTCAGAAAAGGCGTCCGTGGGGGATCGGGGTGTCCCGGCTTAAGCAGGATGTCCCGGAAATGCGCTCGGACGTGTCATTGGTCATTTTGGCACTAGGAGGGATTTTTGGAGCCCCATATTGGGCACCTTTCGGTGCTTCGGTGACTCAGTGATGAATAGTGCCACAGTGCCAGCTCCGTTGTTTTCGGGATTCCTCGTTCGTCTGTTCTTCTGACTGCTTTCTTCCGCCTTTCTCGGTGGACCGTGTTTTTCTTTATTGTTCATGACCCCGTGCCCGCCTATTTGCCTCCGATTACCGGGCGATGAATAGTGTCCCGAGTTTCAGTCGGGAATCCTTTGCGGGAAGCCGGTGGACCAAAATGGGGTGCTGACAGGATCATTGGATCACCGTCCTTGATCGAAGACCATTAACCGGAGGTGGCCTAGGGACTCGTGACCCGAGTTTTACCAGTGTTTACCGAATGCCTTGAGGTGTTCGGGGACCACTGTGGTCTCTGTTTGTCATGAATATGTCCTAAAGAGTCGGTGAGAGGCGTTCGTGACCATTGAAACGTCCCTCGGGAGACCAAGTCGAATTCCGAAAGGCAGTCCGAAACTTGTTCCATGGTCCCGGTGGTCCTTGGGTGCGTGCAGGCCCGTTTCCGGGTGCCGTTTACATGTCCGTGGATTGGGCGCCCGGGAGCCCTGTCAGAAAAGGCATCTGTGAGAGTTAGGGGGTGTCCCCGCTTAAGCAGGATGCCTCCGAAACGCGCCCGGACGTGTCATTGGTCACTTTGGCACCGAGAGGGATTTTTAGAGTCCCACATTGGGCACCTTTCGATGCTTCGGTGATTCGGAGATAAATAGTGCCACAGTGCCAGCTCCTGTTGCTCCGGGGCTCATCGTCTGTTTACTCTTCCGATTGCCCTCTCGTGCTCTCCTAGTGGACCCTGCTTTTCTCTTGCTATTCATGACTCTGTGCCCGCACGTTCGCCTCCGATTTTCCGATCGTGAATAGTGTCCCGTGTTTTGGTCGGAAGTCCTCTGTCGGAGCCGGTAGACCAAAATGGGGTGCTGACAGCTTGCCCCTCTTTGGTTGCATGCTCGATTAGAGGAGGTAATCAAAGATCTTGAGAAGCATCCATTTTTTGGTCCCGGCGACCGCCTTGTTGTCACTCCCTGTAGTAGCTCGCCCCTCCGCGTTGGATACTTAGGGAGGATGTGCAAAAGTGCCCGAACCTGTCACAGGGTAACCATATGATTGAGAAGCGAAAATTATGAAATGTAGATGAGGGGCCTAAGCCCGCATGACAGTATGTGCAAGGCCGAGGCCCGTGGAAAGCAGTAAATCACTAGGCTGAAGCCCGTAGAAAGCAGTAAATCACTAGGCCGAAGCTCGTAGAAAGCAGTCAATCACTAGGCCGAAGCCCGTAGAAAGCAGTCAATCACAGGTCGAAGCCCTTCGAAAGCAGTCAATCACTAGGCCGAAGCCCGTAGAAAGCAGTAAATCACTAAAGTGTAGGGAAGGTAGAGGTGGGGATCGACGCCAGGTGGCATCTCATAGGTGCCGGCAGAGGCGAATTGTTTGGTTCGGAGCCGAAGTCATGCTTGTGCAACGCCAGGCGCTATTTGTTGCGGTTTCAGCGGGAGTTGAGTGGCTTCCCCCCTTTTTGTCGGGCCCTCCATTCGGCTTGAGGTTGCGACCTACTACATGAGCCAATTGCGCGTCCGTCGGGGAGGAGGTGCCTCTCGGGGTTCCCGACTGCACCTGCACGCGGAGAAAAGGAAATCTACAAAGGATGTCAGTCACGCTCAGTCGACGGACTGTGACGCGTAAGAGAAATCTATGTAAAGATGTATCGGGGATTTGCTATTGGTGACCGTTGGAGGGCGGTCGTGTCCCTATCGTAGAATGGCTTTTTTCTGGAACGGGTAACCCGTGGAATATGTGCATAAAGGTAAAGGGAGAGATCTTATGGGATCCTCCAAATCAAGGATACGTTGATTCGACCCCATTTCGAGGCGTGTCTCGAGCCTGGAGAGCCGAAGAGAGTTTGCTTGCGTCGGAGGATGCCGAACCACTACTCGATGTAGCTTCACGGAGAAGTGTTGCCTTTCTTTCACGGTCGAGCCGACATTGTCCCCTAACTTTTGCCTAGGCCGCGAGATGCGTGATAACCTAGCAGGGTATTTTATTTGATTTTTCTCACACGAATGCTCACCCTTTGCTAAGATCACCCTTGTTTTGGGTGATATCGCACCTCTCGGGTCCTCTGACTTTTGCCAAGGGCCCCCTTTGAGGGTTTTAGACTTAGCGAGGAAATGATTTATGCTCTCCTTTTACCGCGACTCCCCTTTGCGGGATTTTAAGCTGCGCCCCTCGTCCCTAACTTTTGCCTAGGCCGCCTCGGGGAGGTTTTCTACCTAGCGGGAAAATTATTCTTCTTTTCTCTCAGGAAGGTTTCGTGGTGAAGAGAATGACGGGAGTCTCTATACGTATAGACGAATGAAAAAGGTGCTATAAAAGAAAAGGACGCGAGGCCCGGCAATTGAAATACAAACATAGGTGGTCATGGATAATATTTCTTGATGGCATCAGCGTTGATAGGGAGCGCATTTTCAGGCCCGTCCATGTCGCTTAAAATGACGGCTCCCCCGGAGAAGTTCTCCTTGACAACAAAGGGTCCGTCATATTTGTACGAGAATTTTCCCCGGGAGTCCGGTGTGACGTGTAGGACCTTCCTCAAAACGAGGTCACCGGGGCTGAATTCGAGGTGACGGACTCTTGCGTTGAATGCTCGGGCCATTCTTTGCTGGTAGCACTGTCTATGGCATAGCGCTTTCAGTCTCTTTTCATCAGTGAAGTTTAACTGTTCGTAACGCTGTTTTGCCCATTCTGCTTCTTCAAGTTTGGTTTCGGCAAGGATCCTCATGGAAGGGATTTCAACCTCAATCGGGAGGACTGCTTCCATGCCGTAACCAAGGAGTATGGAGTTGCCCCCATGGAGGTCCGGATTGACGTTCGATACGCCAAGAGAGCGTAAGGGAGCATTTTATGCCAGTCCTTGTAATTCACTGTCATTTTCTCAATGATCTTCTTGATGTTCTTGTTCGCAGCTTTCACCGCACCGTTCATTTGCGGATGGTATGGAGTGGAATTGCGATGCTGAATCTTGAATTGGGCACAGAGCTCGTCGATGACTTTGTTGTTCAAGTTCTTGGCGTTATCCGTCATGATCGTTGCCGGGACCCCATACCGGGCAATGACATCGCGTCTGAGAAAACGGGCCACGGCTTTTGCGGTGACCGACACGAGAGTGATAGCCTCGATCCATTTGGTGAAGTAATCAATTGCCACCAAGATAAACATATGTCCGTTAGACGCTTTGGGGTTGATCAGGCCAATCATATCCATTCCCCACATTGAAAAAGGCCACGGTGCCGTCATGGCGTGTAGCTCATTGGGTGGCACTTTGATCTGATCGGCGTAAACCTGACATCGGTGGCAATGCCTGACATGCTTCACACAATCAGTCTCCATGGTGAACCAATAGTATCCTAAGCGCATAATCTTCTTAGCGAGGATGAGACCATTCATATGGGGTCCACAATTTCCCCCATGCATTTCCTCCATGTGACGTCGTGATTCATGTTGATCGATGCTGTGCGCACCTGAATTTCATCTCGTCGTGGCACGAATGCGCGAAGCCTATGCAACGCGGCTTGGGAGTGTCCACCTTCCCGGGGACGCGCGATGGACGCGCGTGAGAAAGAGTCGCCACTTACTGTTTACGACCCGTAGGTCGAGGGCCGTTGAGTCGCCCGGGTTTAGGGGTACGGAGTACACCTAAATACTAAGGCAATGGTCGTACGGAGCCGGAAATTCCAAATTCAGGGGTTCTATTACGTGCGTGCTTATATCCCGCATGCCCTTTCGGTACTCTAGTTTGCTAGGCTTGCCGTTTTGTTTATTTACCACGTGATTTAGGGTTGCACTTGACTTGCTCGTTTTGACACCGTAAAGTCGATGAATTGATCAAGTTAGGCCAAGAATCCGAAAGATGAGTAAACTTGTGCGTCGAGGAATCGGTTCACTATCTTCGCGTTACAGTTCATCGGACCGTGGTGGTCGATTTCTTGCGCGAACCGAGACCACGAGTATTCGAGTTTACTCCTCTCTTGGTAACAATAGACCAACTTGACCGGTTCAACACTCGGACCTCTCGCTCGCCGATCGGGGATCCTTACAAATGAATGAGTGAATGTACAAACAAAATCCTTGCAATGTTCTCTCGAATAATTACAAAGTACAACTGAATAAGTAAATGGATCCCGATCAGTTTCATTTGGGCCCATATTCCACTTCGGCTCACTGTTTTTTTGAATGACCGATAAATAAATTAAGGCAACGCGGGCTCAAAGAACCGAGGGTCGGGTCCGATCGAACCGACGGTTTGTAGGAGAACTGATTAGTTCCTACTGTAACCGTTGGGCCAATCGAGCTCCCGGGTGATATCTAAACACGTTTCACACATCCAATCCAAATTGCCTTCCACATAGGCCATATTTGGAATGTGACGGTGACTCGAGGCTAGATCCCATTCCGCACTCGAGTTGCACGCGCTCAGTGAGTTAGGAGGCGTTGGACCTCGTGTTCGGTGATTTGGGGCGTTGAACCCCGTGCAACACGTAACTTATGGGCTCGGACCCGAACCGCAACAAATTAGCAAGAGTAAATGGAAAACAGAAGAAAACTGATGAAACTGATGGAAAACAGACAATAACTGACAAATATAGTTAAATACAGACAAGTTGTATATTAAGTCGAGTGTACGTGACTTAATCAGTTACTAACCGGGGTTGATTAGCAAACAATGTATCTAACCTAGGCAAACAAAGAAGTAGGCTGGGATAGGGTTCTAGGCCAATTATATGGGTGAATTTATTTTAGAACTTTATTCGGTGAGGTGTCACTGCGGTTTCACCGAATTAGCCAAACTTGTATTTTTGACTCTAGATTGGAACCTAACATTCCACCTATCCATTATCTAATGTTTGATTAAGTCGAATACATGATTAATCCAGTTCTTCGTGTTTTGCAACGAAAATAAGAACGTCCACTACCGGATCTACAATAGGGGGTAGAAACACCGAAAGCGGACGGAATGGGCCATATGAATGAAACTCGCACCCGAATGGGCCGCCCCTTTCCGTCCATAGATCGAGGTGTTTCTGACCCCCTAATGCCTAGGATATCGGTGAATCATGGAATAACGATTATGCCCTTGGTTAATAAAACATGTGATGTTCAGATATAAATTAAAGATCGTGTGACACGAGAAAGTCTAAAAAGAACTCGCGCGCCTCAACTCGAGCCGCCTCAAATTGGGCCCGGACTCGAGTCGTAATGCGCAAGTACTCGCTAGACTCCGATTCTACTTGCATTACACATCTCAATGTTTTGAAATTGTGAGCTTTTTAAGGAAAATGGTATTTCCGCCGTTCCGTGAACCATCGATGTGTTTACGAATCAGTGATCAATTTATCCAATTATTTAGTCCAAGTGATTTAATTAATCGAATGACACGTCCCATTTCTCCCATTCGTGAAATTCTTCGATGATTATTATTCCACATTGTGGTTATGGTTTTGATGGGTAATTGTCCGGATCTAGCATGCCTAACAAGTAACTTGCACTTATTCATCAACTAAAGAGGAATATAACCACAAACAATTCCAAGAATCGGCTTTAAAATGGTAGGAGAGACCAACCCTCACTCAAAGGGGTCTCGAAGCTTTCGGCCATTCCCTAAGATAGTCGGCCGAATGCCCCTCGACCCGATATGAGTGTCGATGGGTCTCTCGTATCAATTTTAACCGACCCTTGCATGCATCAAGTAACGTGCACACGAGAATAACACACATCCCATTAAGTCAATGTCGACATGATCTCAGTTACACAAGTGAACACATAAGACAATCACAAACAATCGCAATTTAGAGACTCAACAAAGCGATATTTACTCATTTAATGATAAACTTGGAAGTGAATCACGGGAAACGCACGGCATCACGGAACGAAGAGATCCAAGACTTCGGGTGGGTCAAGGAACCTCACGGCCCCCTTTGCAAGGAAGATGGCCGTAGGTTTTCCTTGACACAACCGACCCATAGGGTCTCTCCCTCTTAGATTCCGAACCTTTCTCGTCGTGCCATCACATTTCAATCACGATTAGAGACATCATGATCGTGGGAAAGACTAAATCCGGAAGGATGAGATGGTCATGGACCCTAGAGAGTCAAAGAGGCTCACGGCTCCCCATATGAGGCTTGGCCGAGAGGTTCCATGGCTCTCTTGAGTCTATATCGGCCTCATCCCTTTAGATTCGAGCCATTTCACGTTATGCATACATATCATATGATAATAAAAATCTAAAACGTGGGGAAACGAACACATTCGAAGAAGGAGAGAACCTCTTGTCCTCGGATGAGCTAGGAAAGCTCACGGCACCCTCCAATGGGTACCGGCTGTGAGCCCTCATGGATCCTCCCCGACATGAAGGTCTCTTCCACTCCGACCATGGTCCTTTCCCGTCATGGCATGCATATTTATACGATGTATGGATGTAGCAAAAAAGAATAAAACACGTAACGTTGCATGGGGTTGCATGGGAGTACATGAATCCGCATGTAAGAAAATAACTTGCATGTTCTTCAATTAATGATCACCTCGACGCCTTAAGACAAACAAATATGAAGAACCTAACTTCTCTAAGTCGTAGAGGAATGTTACCTAGCCTCGATGTACGAGGGAAAGAGTCGGGGAAGCGGCGAGAGGGTCGGGTGACCCGGCTGGACGTCACGGGCGGGAGACACCCGTAAGGCAACTTGGAGAAAACGGGGTCGGCACGCTAGCTCTAACCACGGCACGGTGCAAGATCGGGTTCCTTGGACTCCTAAGGGACGGACCTAGACGTTCGTGGACAGTCCCGAACGTGCCAAGGCCTAAACAAACCCAAAACAGTGAGAGAAAGTTCAGTGAAAAACAACGAAACCCTATAAAGGGCAAGGAGTGAAACGGAGGTTGTGCACGGTTGTATAGCTCTTGGACCATGACCACCTCTTCACGGGGAAGAGTGAGGGTCGTGAGGGACCCTTCGAACGTGATGGCAAGACTCACCGAAGTCGTGGGAAGAAATGGCACGTCGTAGAAGTCCAGATGCACCCGATGACGGTTTCAGGACCTGATGGTTCTCACGGCTAGAATGTGATATTAGAGACTTGAAATGGAAAATCTGAGCTCGGGAATGGACTTAGAGGGTGGGAAATATGTAGGATATGAAGTTTGGTTATGTTTGGCTTGAGTCGGGTCGGGCGGTGCTCGGAATACCGAGTGGTTTTCCGTCGGTTTTGGCCAGTTTCGGCCTTGGGACGGGTCGGACGAAATGAGGGAGAGGGCTGGTGTCAGCACCCCATTTTGGCTCACCATTCCAAACAATGATATTAGCAATGACCCAAGCCACGACTTGAGCAGAATACAGAAAACGGCTCGGCAGAGCAAGAAATCACTATTCATCCTCAAGTTGGCAAAATTGAGCAAATGGCCCATGGACATGACAGAAGGACTCTAGGGGTCACCAAAGGGGAACAGAGCGACCAAAGAACTCAACAATGTCCAAAACCGGCGTTTTCAGTGTATTACACGGACGACACTATTTTCCGATAGTTCGCTCGGTCATCGGAAGATAGTGAATATTGGACTCCAAAAATCCACACCAGTGCCAAATAGATGAAAAGTGTCCCCAAAGGCATTTTGCAAATCATCTGTTCTATACAGAACAACTTTCTGTATACAGACAACTTTTCAGTGGAAGTCCAAAAATGCCGGTTTCCTGGAGAAAAGTTAATTCCAAATATCAGACGCGGCCATGCCCCATCAGCACACAGAGTAGGAACAACGCTTCAGATTGTCTTTTGGAAGTCACACAGACACTTCAAATGACTTCCGAACGGCAAAACAAGCATACCCCTCTTCAGAAGAGCATAGCCGGAGAAGGGTCTGATGGAATTACGGCAAACGAAGTTCATACAGCATTGCCCAGAAAACTCTAGCAGACATTCACAATTGGGCAAAACAGACAGCAAAACCCTTCGCGGTTTCTCGAGTAACCTCCGAAGAGCGGAAATGACCATTTTCAGTGGAAATCCATATCCGGAGGTCCTCTTTGGGGAAATTTGACGCCGAATGCTTACGTTACACAATGCTAGCCTTCTCAAGGCTCAATGTGGAGTCGTCGGAATAATTCACACAACTCATCTAGATCTCTCAAACAGTGCTTTAGAGGTCTCAGATACACTCTTCAAGTCCTTGGAGGTCTAATCTTGACAAACAGAGATTACAGTAATCTCCGGAGTGCCCAAGCAACTCAGAAGTCACCTTGAGAAAACCAGTCTCGGCCTCCTAGGACGTCTCCGGCCCCACGTTAGCATTACCGGCTTAAGGGATGATTGTTCACGTGGTTTGACAACTTATGCCAAAATGACCAACATGAGATGCAGACACGGGATATGCTGTCAGAAGCGGACAACTTCGCCCCGATCACTTGCAATGGGCAAAATCGGCTCCCGAGCCCCACACACATCCGGGACATTTCTCAATAGAAAATGTCAATCTTGGGCTCATTAACTCCGTTTTCACGCGTATACCGACAATTCGACGTTCAATTCGAACCGCGAACTTCGAATACGCGACCAATCGAGACCCGAGTCTTTTCCCGGTTTCTCCTCACAAGCCGTGGGACCCACGGGCTGCCCAAGGGCAACCGCCCTTTGCCCCAAACTTTTCGGCCTTTTCCCCTTTCCTCTCTTGCCCTCACCTAGCCCAAAATATCTTTGGTCTTCCAAGTCAACACTCAAGCCATTAACTCCACCTCCATTAATGCTTCTTGGCTCTTCCTCATCAAGATACTTGGATGACATTCATCCTCATCTCCATTAGGGCAACCGACCTTCATTAATGAGGCCCTTAATGGTGCTTTGTTTTGCTTAATTGCTCATTAGCTTCACATATATATTGCCTATTTGTGATTAAGCTAATCATTCATGAAGCACACCTCATCTTGCTAGTTTCTCCCTCTAGAAAATGCTCTCAACTCCTTAGGAACCAGCAGCAAGCAAAGAACTTCATGAAAATCAAGAATCAAGCCAAATAGCTTTGGAGTTTAGGTCGGGATCCATAGCGGGCACTATTCCGACTTATATCCAAAATTCTTCAAACTTCATAGACGACATGTTTCGGACCCAAGGATTCCATTTCTGAACACAGTTTTTTTAGTTTGGAGTCGTTTGCTTATCATTTTGGATCATTTCGGGTGAAGTTGGAGCTCTCGGGTGAACAGTGCCCGTCACCGGGCGTCACCGAGCGCAGCCAGGCGTCACCGAGCGCAGCCAGCATCCGCAGCCAGGCGTCACCGAGCGCAGCCAGCATCCGTCACCAGGCGTCACCCGCGCACGCCCGCGCCCGTCACCAGCGCACGCCCGCGCCCGTCACCAGCGCACGCCGCGCCCGTCACCTGCGCACGCCCGCGCCCGTCACCCGCGCACGCACGCGCCCGTCACCGGCGCCCGCGCCCGTCACGCAGCGCACGCCGCGCCCGTCATCCGCGCACGCCCGCGCCCATCACCAGCGCACGCCCGCGCCCGCACCCGCGCACGCCGCGCCCGTCACCTGCGCACCCGCGCCCTTCACCAGCGCACGCCGCGCCCGTCAGCCGCGTACGCCCGCGCCCGTCACCAGCGCACGCCCGCGCCCGTCACCAGCGCACGCCGCGCCCGTCACCGAGCGCAGCCAGCATCCGCAGCCAGGCGTCACCGAGCGCAGCCAGCATCCGTCACCAGGCGTCACCCGCGCACGCCCGCGCCCGTCACCAGCGCACGCCCGCGCTCGTCACCAGCGCACGCCGCGCCCATCCCCCGCGCACGCCCGCGCCCGTCACAGCGCACCGCCCCGCCCCACGCCCCGCACCCGCCCGTCACCACACCCGCGCCCATCGCCCGCGCACGCCGCGCTCGTCACCAGCGCACGCCCGCGCCCGTCACCCGCGCACGCCCGTGCCTGTCATCCGCGCACGCCCGCGCCTGTCACCGCGCACACCCGCGCCCACCACCAGCGCCTGTCCGTGCCCACTAGCTCCCGTCACCGTGCTCGACCGTGCCCGTGCACGTCCATCCTTGCACCCGAATACCCTTTTAAGGGTTCCACCGAGTCACCCGACTCTCAAACATTTCCCCGACTCTTTCCTCGTATTCCGAGGCTAGGTAACTCATGTCAAGATACGGAAGATCTTTCTGGATCACTTCCGGACAGATCAACCGATTCTTTGGCTTTTTCAGGGTTCTTGCACAACCCTGGATGATCCAGGGAATCGGTCGACACCGGCTACAGGCCGAGGTGGCCCGCACTGTGATGTTTCCCCTTTTTTCTGAAAACCATTTTCAAATAAAGGGCAAAATCATCTTTTCACAACCCCGCGACATCTTTAGGGTTAGCATAATAGAAACACTACAGTACGGGATAAGAACGGGCTACCTGTTCAGGTGCAGGTTCATCTGCATAGCCTTTTCTTATCTAACTGATGAGTTTCTGCGATCCTAACATAGACTCGGGTAACTAGAACAGTTGATCCTTGTCAGAAAACCTGTGAAATGCTGATTAACCTTTCACTCGACCTAACCAAACACTAGATAATGGTTAGGAGGAATTCTAGATTCCAAATCTAGAGTCAAAACACGAGTTTGGTTAATTCAGTGGTAATTCAGTGTCACAATACAGAACAACTGTAAAAGCGATTCACACACCTGAGATTTGACTCTCTTTGTCAAGTTCTCAAAACAAAGCCGAATGCTGAAACATTGGCATATGTTTGATTGTTTAGCATATGGCATTTGCTTGCAAAAACACCCCTGGGTTAATAATCTGTTAATTCACGTAAACAAGACAATAACAAACACTTTGTCTGTTATTAACCTGTTGCTTGTTATCTTTCTGCACCTGTTTGCCATGCGGGTCGGGCCTGACCCCTAGGCCGAATAATATTAGGGTTCAACGCCCTAATCATCGAGCACAGGGTCCAACACCCTAATCAACACTCACAGGGTCCAACGCCCTATTCAGTGAGAGCGTTCATTGAATTTCAGTTCTTCGGTCTTTTCCCTAAACTCACGGTGAGTTAGAGTGGAATAATAACCGAACACGAAACGACTGGAATTCGACCCTTTTGCAATTTGTATTTATTGTTTTCGAGAGCATTGTAAGGATTTTATTTTGTACATTTATTCTGTAAGAATTCCAGTCGGTGAGCGAACAGTCCGAGAGTCGAATTAATCGAATCGGTCTAATGCTTGCCCAGACACAAGTAAATCCAAGATCTCGCGGTTTTGGTTCACGCAGGGATTCAACCTCCATGGGTCGATGAATTGTAACGCAAGATTGTGAACCAATTCCCTGACACACAGATTTACTTCTCTCTTGGCTTCTCAACCGACATCGTTTAATTCATCGAGTTTACGGTGTCAAAACGTGCGAGCTAAGCGCAACTTAATCCACGCGGTAAATAATAAAACATGCAAGCCTAGCAAACCAGAGTACCGAAAGGGCGTGCGGGATATAGGCCCGCACGTAACATGAACCCCCGAACACGGATTTTCCGGTTCCGCACAGATCAATGCCTTAACAACAAACTAGGTGTTCCATACCCCTAGACCCAGGGTAACTTATCCGCCCTCGACCTTCGGGTCGTAAAATGATAAGTGGCGACTCCTTCTCTCACGCGTGTCCGACGCGCGTCCCCGCGGGAAGGTGGACGTTCCGACCAAGCCGCGCGATCCAAAAGCGCGCGATGCGGGCCCCGACGAGAGTCCACATTCGGGTCCGTACAGCTTGGCGACTCCGCTGGGGACATACTTAGTGGGTTTAGGCTCGATCCCGTTTGTTTGCTTGCATGTCCATTTACCTCTTTCTGCAATTTTCCGCTTATCTACTTTATGCACCTTTACTTTCCGCACTTGCATTGCATCATACTAGTGGATTTAGGTACCTCGCCTGAAATCCCACGGGCGCCAATTTAGGAAGCTAGGTTAGTCAGAGGTTCCGAGTAAGGGAACGGATCGAGTCGGCTCCGCCACCGAACCGGCCCCCAAAGATCCTCGCTCGATTTCAAGGAATTGACACCCTTGAATCGAGGGCCCCCATCCCTAGTTAGTGGTTTTCCCAGTAGAGCACTGAAACCATGCATAAACAGGGACCGTCATGCTGGACCAAAAGTAACCTTCACGCCGCCTACCGACCCAAAAGTTGAGTCTTTGAGTCGGCTCGTAGTTTTCTTTTTTAGGCGAGCCTTTTGTTGTTTTCACTAAGAGAGTGTTGTATAATGTAAAGAACTCGTGCTATAATTTATTTTCTGTACCTGCATGCATATTTCCAAAACAAACTAGGACATTACATCAGTTTGTTTATAAACATTAAACCAATATCTTATCCATTTAGGTAAGAATGGATCGCCCGCGTCCCTGTCCTAGGCTGGATGTCATCATCACACCGTCAGCGGACATTACTCGCCTTTGGAACATATTCCGCCCAGTAGACCGCGCATTCCTCTGGCTCTTCATAGGAGACCTACCATTGCTCGCCGATTCTCCCATTGATTGGACCCTACTCAGAACTGCCATTAGTTTTTGGGATACTCAGCGAGCCGTTTTCAGCTTCCATGGGACAGAGTTAGCACCTACAGTAGAGGAATATGCGACGCTTCTTCAGCTGTCTACACCGGTTCATGACATCGTGGTGCCCAACCCGTTTGCCACGATACAGAACAGACTAGCCGTCCTTTTAGGTCTCCGCAACGAAGAAGTTTATTGCGAGCTTCAGTATGGAGGGGAGCACAGCATTAGGACCACATGGCTCATAGACTTCATACAGACCCGTGCTTTGAATGCCACAGGAGAGTCTTATCAGCGCGACGCTTGTCACGGATTTCTTTTACTCATCTTCGGAACCATGCTATTCCCGTACTCGTCGAACCTCACAGACGGGGCACTTGCTCAAGTCATCCTCCAAGTGGTAGGAGGCCATAGTTATGTGGAAGCCGTTTTGGCTGAGACCATTCGGTCTCTTGACTATGTACGAGAGAATCGACGGGGCAGGATGAGAGGATCTCCACATTTGCTTCAGATTTGGCTTCTCGCACACCTCAGGCCGTTCGGCTTATCTCATCCTTTTTCATGTATCACCGACGAGCGATCACTCATCGCTCGCTTACTTCATGTGTTTCGACCTTCCGACCGTAACTACACCGACTGGATGCAGTTTATGGAGGAGCTCACCCCAGCACAGTTTTTATGGACTACACGTTGGAATCCTGGCGGTTCCATGATCATGGGATGTCCTTCGATTATAGGACTTCCCTTAATCAGTCATTTGGGGAGCACACTTATCTTTCCATCCCGAGTCATCAGACAACTCGGCGGGCTACAAGATATGCCTATAGAAGCAGATCGCACTTCACACCGCTTCAGATGGTCAAACACCACAATTTCACTCCCGGATAGGATTCTACGGGTTAGAGAGGTTCGACGCTTATGGAGCACGCGCATCGTCCAGCAATTGTACTTTCCAGAACATCCCACTGATGAGGAGCGAGCTTTTGCAGCTACAGCAGCGTATGTGATGCAGTTCCATCCATATGGATTCGCACCTGTTCGTCGACTACGCATGCCACGGATACTGCCAACATCGCACGCAGACATTTCGGATGCAGAGAGCTCAAGTCAAGGAGTCGCACGTACAGAGCTGCAGGTTATTAGGGCAGAACGAGATCGTCTTCGCTGTGAGCTAGTGGATATTCGCGCAGAACTCACTGATCACAGAGAGCTTCAGAGCGAGTTGGTTCAAACTCGTGCACGCGTAGCCGGCCAAGACAGGGAGATAGCGCGTTTGAACGCTACGCTGGATCGAGCGCAGGCAAGAGCGCGCAGGATCTCCCACCCTTGAGCTCATTTACTGAGCGTTTTTGCCTGTACAGAATCCGCGTAGCGCTCACTCAGCTACGGGTCGTAACAGTTGGCGGTTTAATGTTTATGCTTCCTTTTGAACAGACTGCCTTTGTAAATTATGAAACGCGAATCAAGCTGATGTAATGGCATTAGTGTTTTTAAACTCATACATCTCATGCATTTATATACTGTCATTTACATCTAGAAGATGGTTAACACATAACAATTGCACTTATACACTTACACATATATAGGTATTAACAACTGGCGTCGCATCGATACCCTACTCGGGCACGCGGAAAAATGGCTGAAGAGCAACAACCTGTTATCTCGGAGCAAGACGCGCCACCGATGCCTGCACAGTCCATCCCGGAAGATACACGTGTGATATCATCTCCAGCACCTACAACGTATTCCAGTGCTATTCCAACGCACTTCCCTTCTCCTGCACAAGTGTCACCCAATGTTGTCGATCCCGTGCGCTTTGCCGCACTTGAAGGGATCGTTAATCAGTTGGCTGCCAATATGAACACCAATATGACAGAGCTCATGGCAATGCTTCGGGATCAAAACCGAGCTTCCTCAAGCCATACTCCGCCTCCTGAACGCAGGACAACTGTTCATCGGAATCCGATTGACCCTCCTATTTATGTGACTGATAGCGAAGATATGTCTTTTCCAACAACGACATATGTGCCGACAATCACTCCAGTCAGTGATCCTATGCCACCACCACCGGCTCCGACATCAGTGCCATTTCCACCCGCGGCGCTCCTATCAACAGATCCCGCAATGATCACTTTGCCGCCGCTCACCATACCTACTCAATCCCCCATTTACACCGTTCCACCACCGACGGTTCCTCCAGTCGCGATCACACAAGTCCCTGCTCCCACTATGGAACCTTTTTCATTCCAAGCTCCACAAACCCAAATGAGCTTCTCCTACCAAACTCCACCGCCTCTAAATATTCCTCCCACTGAGCCTGGCACACCTACTCATGCCGCACCTGCAGTTCTACCGACGAACATTCCTCCTGAAAATGAACAGGAGAAAAGAATGAAGAGAATGGAGGAAACCATTCGAACCCTCCAAGCAGGCACGTCCCGTCATGACTTCAGCGACAGTGACTGGAATCTCTTTCCAGGCATGTTGTTACCCCCTAAGATCAAAATTCCAGATTTCAAGAGGTACGACGGGACCAAAGACCCTCGGCATCATCTCCGTCACTACCATAGCAAAATGCTTCCGTATTGGGATTATGAGGAATTTGTCGTCCAGACTTTCCAAGACAGTCTTACGGGATCAGCGCTAGATTGGTTTATGACCCTGAAAGCCGGCGACATCTCTACATGGACAGATCTCTCTCAGAAATTCCTCGACCAATACCGATTCTGTGCAGAGACACCTCCTACTCTTCTTGATCTTAGCATGGCAGAGATGAAAGAAAGTCAAACTTTCGAAGCATACGCAACGGAATGGAGGGGAAAAGCGGCAAAGCATATACCTCCAATCACTGAGCGTCAGCAAGTTCAACTGTTTCATTCTACGCTCAGAGGCGCGTATTATTCACATCTCCTGGCTCATACTTCCTCTTTCTCAGACCTGATTGAGGCAGGAAAGAAGTTGGATAGGGGAGTTAAGTTAGGAAGAATTGAAGATCCGGCAAGGAATAAAGACAGAGAGACACCGAAGAAACAAACTGCCGAAACATCCAGAAGAGACAAAAACGCGACTATCGGCATCGTCAATCCTGGACATCAAGCTCCACACCCAATGTCGGTGGACTACGCCCCTGCATTACCGATTTCTCAGCCATATGCGCATCCCGTGCAGTATATGCAACCTCATCAAACGCCGCAAGCTTACTTCTCAACCCCGCCCACTGTTATCCAGTCGCAACCTCCGCAACCGTACCCTACTGTTCAAGTTCAACCAGCTAGACCCCCGACTTCGAGGCCTCCTCAGCCGGCTCAACGTGTCCCAGCTCCTAGAACTCAACAAGACAATGCTGCTCAACCGCGTTCACGCAAGCAATACACCAATTTGCCGGCTCCTCCCTCTTACATATTCAGACAGCTCCTTGCAGGCGATAAGATCAAAACGGAAGCACCAAATCCTCGTTTCGATCCGTCCATGCAGAACCAGAATCTTCGATGCGAATTTCATCGGGGTGCTCCTGGTCATACCCTGGACACTTGTTGGAGACTCCGGGATAAAATTCAGGAGATGATTGATGCAAGACAAATCTCCTTTAATGAGGTGAAGCCGCCAAATGTCCGTGCAAATCCTCTTCCGGATCATGGATCAGGTGCAGGACCTTCTGTGAACATGATTAGCATTGCTGCTATTGAGGAGGAAGAAGATGCGCAAAAGCCCTCAATTCCATTTGCTATTAACTATGCTCCAGTAGAACTCGCATTCGCTCCCGCCCCGTTCGTTATAGAAGTTCCTGCAAAGGAGCCTTATCACGATAGTCGAGTTCCCTGGACATACGAGAGCGAGGTTGCCAGTGCAGAATTGGAGATGAGCACGATGGGAATCACGCGTTCGGGACGAGTATATCAGGGTCCAGAGCATGTTGACAAAGGAAAGGCTCTTGCTACTGAATCCTCAATCGCTCCAAAAGCCGTGTCATTCTCTACAAAGAAGGTCACCGATCAAGAAGCCGAAGACTTCATGAAGGTGATCAAAGCAAGCGAGTACAAAGTGATCGAGCAAATGAGCAAGTCACCAGCTCATATATCATTGCTCGCATTGCTTTTGAACTCCGAATCTCATCGGAACGCTTTGCTGAAAGTTCTCACCGCGGCACAAGTCCCGAAAGATATTGCACCGAATAGAATTGAGGAGACGGTGAATTCTATTTTCTCAAATCAGATTTCCTTTTCGGAAGACGAAATTCCCACGGAAGGACAAGCACATTTGCGGGCGTTGCACATAGTTTGCAAGTGCAACAACCACATCGTTGGTCGAGTCATGATCGACAACGGCTCTGCTCTTAACGTTGGCCCCGTCTCCACGTTGAAACAGATGAACGTGGACATGAGTCACATTCGTGCAAGCAAGACCACCGTTCAAGCCTTTGACGGCTCTAAGAGAGTGGTGAACGGTGAAATTGATCTCCTAATCGAGGTGGGTCCTTGCTCATTCTCTATTACCTTCCAGATCTTGGAAATACCCAATGCTTTTAGTCTCCTACTTGGAAGACCATGGATTCACGCCGCCGGCGCCGTTCCTTCATCATTGCACCAGAAGTTAAAATTCTTTGCCGAAGGCAAACTCATCACTATCAACGGCGAGGAAGATTACGCGGTCTATAAAGAAACGGCCATCCCTTATATCAGCATTGGAGAAGATCAGAATCTCCCTTTCCATTCGTTTGACATGATCTCCGTAATTCGAGACTACGAAGAGGTTAGTCCATCGCGAACTGATCGCATGATTGGAAAGGTTCTCTTGAAGAACAATTATGTCCCTGGAACTGGACTCGGGGCACGCGCACAGGGAATCCTTCGACCAATCGAAATGGAGGAATACCGCAATAGGAGGGGACTCGGCTTTCGCCCTTCCTGCCATGAGATCACACAAGCCCGTCGCGGAAAACATCTACACCACCTTGCTGCACATTATGGGAAGCTCTATAGGGGCATGCCATTTCCACCACTCTCACAGTTTTTTGCAGCACCACCATAAATCATGGGAGACACCTCAGAGAACCCAATCACTGAAACAGATGACTTCTCTTCGGATGCGGTTGAAGCGTTTTTGGCTTTGCCAGCCATACATGCCGTCATTGAGGAGACATCTTCTAAGGTTCATATCCGTCCTGCACAGGAGGATGAGGAGCTTACCAACTGGACTTCAATCCCGCTCTACTCGGCCATAGTTGCCGATGTGTAAGACGGTCTTTATACATAATGCTACCTGCATGTCGGCAATGCCATAAGCCACATGACAGAAGAGGGGTTTTTGTTATGGCTTGTTAATAGAATCCCTGCATGTTTTTGATTTCCTGTCCCTAAATTCTCTCTTGCACTCGCTTCTAACATCTTTAATTTCTAAGACAATTCACTTTCATGTCCAGGCTCCAATCGAATCCAAATCATGGATATAACGATTCGGATTCACTCGAAACACATCTCGGAAAGTCCCTACCCATATACTTCGGGGAAGGACTTGACGAGGATGGTCGCGTGCCCGAGATAGAAGAGAGTTTGCATCGTCTCGAAAACCACCAACTCACTTCCGTTGAGCCAACCGAAGACATCAACGTAGGCAATGCAGACGAACCACGCACCCTTAGAACCGGAATAGGACTCGACTCTGCACAGAGGACCCGAATGATCGACTTCTTGACAGAGTACCAGGAGGTCTTCGCTTGGTCCTACGCCGATATGCCAGGCCTAGACCCCTCAATCGTAAAGCATTTCCTCCCACTCGATACTGAAAGATTCCCACCCAAACGCCAACACTTGCGACGTCAAAGAGCTGACCTTCTCTTACGCATTAAGGAAGAAGTCATCAAGCAAGTAGACGCGGGATTCCTGGAGGTATGCAATTACTCTGAATGGGTAGCGAACATTGTTCCAGTGGAAAAGAAAAATGGGAAAGTCAGAGTCTGCATCGACTACCGAGATCTCAATAGGGCTAGCCCAAAGGATAATTTTCCGCTGCCACACATCGATGTCTTGGTGGACAATACAGCACGCCACTCACAATTCTCCTTCATGGACGGTTTCTCTGGATACAATAGATTCAGATGGCCGAAGAAGACAAAGTCAAGACCACATTCATCACGATGTGGGGTACATTTTGCTACAAGGTCATGCCTTTCGGTCTCAAAAATGCCGGGGCAACCTATCAACGAGCAATGGTCACTCTCTTTCATGACATGATGCATAAAGAGATCGAGGTCTATGTAGACGACATGATCGCGAAGTCCAAAGAAGGAGAAGATCATTTGGTTAACCTCAAACGATTGTTCGACCGCCTCAAGAAATACAAACTCCGACTTAACCCAACAAAATGCACATTTGGCGTCAAGTCAGGGAAATTGTTAGGGTTTATAGTCAGTGAGGAAGGCATCAAGGTCGACCCTGACAAAGTTAAAGCGATCATGGAATTGCCCCCTCCATCGACAGTGCGCGAAGTGAGGAGCTTCTTAGGACGGCTGAATTACATCGCGCGTTTCATCGCAAATTTGACAGACAAGTGCCAACCACTCTTCCGTTTGCTTCGCAAGAATGCAGCGGTCGAATGGGATGATGAGTGTCAGAAAGCTTTTGATACCATCAAGGCATATTTAAGTCAGCCGCCGGTGTTAGTTCCACCTTCACCTGATCGTCCTCTCATTTTGTACTTGACGGTGCGCCGACAATCCATCGGATGCATGTTAGGACAAAAGGACGAGTCCTCTCACGCAGAGCGAGCCATTTATTATTTGAGCAAAAAGTTCACTGAAGGGGAGTCCAATTACCCTGAGATAGAGAAAATGTGTTGCGCACTTGTGTGGGTCATGCAGAGACTCCGGCAATACACTCTCTACCATACTGTTCGCCTGCTGTCGAAGACAGATCCTTTGAAATATCTGCTTAGTACTCCGTCCTCCATGAGGAACATAGCAAAATGGCGTTGCCAACTGACGGAGTACGACATCGAATATGTGTCGCGCACATCAGTCAAGGGCCAAGCGATAGCAGATCATTTAGCAGAATTCCCGATTGTCGATGACACACCGATCGACTCTGATTTCCCCGACGAAAAAATCCTCCAAATGAGTGGTGAGGAGGAAACCACCAGATGGAAGATGTACTTCGATGGTGCAGTTAATTCCACCGGATCAGGGATTGGCGCAGTGCTGATATCCCCGGAAGGGCGCCATTTTCCTGTTGCAGCGAAGATTGATTTCCCCTGCACCAACAACATAGCCGAATATGAGGCATGTATCCTCGGCTTGCAGGCGGCAATCGACCTCAAAGTCAAGGAGCTTGAAGTGTTTGGAGATTCCATGCTCACAATCTTTCAGACACTCAAACAATGGAAGACGAAAGATCCAAAACTGGTGCCATATCATGAGTACCTTGAAGACTTAACAGAAAACTTCAAGGACATCTCATTTACATACACACCACGCATGAAGAACCAGTTCGCTGATGCACTCGCAACACTCGCTTCCATGGTTAGCATTACAAAAGAGAATCTCATCGAGCCCCTCGAATTTGAGATTGCTCAGGGTCCTGCCCATTGCGATGTAATCGACGCTATCGACGGCAAGCCGTGGTACGCAGACATTAAACACTTGCTACAAACGGGTCAGTTCCCAGCATTCACCGATCGACATGACCGGAGGACTCTTCGGCGCATTGCAGCAAATTTCTTCCTGAGCGGTGAAATCCTTTACCGCCGTTCTTTCGATGCCACACTGCTTCGGTGTGTTGATGAGAATGAGGCACAACGCCTCATGGAAGAAGTGCACGAGGGAAATTGCGAACCTCATATGAACGGGCTCATGCTAGCAAAGAAGCTCATGCGACTTGGGTACTTCTGGTCCACCATGGAGACTGACTGCGTCAAACATGTCAGGCACTGTCATTTGTGTCAAGTTTACGCAAATCAGATCAGAGCACCACCCAATGAGCTGCATCCAATGGCTGCTCCGTGGCCCTTTTCAATGTGGGGCATGGACGTGATTGGTCCTATTAACCCCAAAGCATCCAATGGGCACTTGTACATATTGGTAGCTATCGACTACTTCACCAAATGGATCGAAGCTATCACTCTTGCATCAGTCACTGCAAAGACCGTGGCACGCTTCCTCAGACGTGACATCATTGCACGTTACGGGGTCCCTGCGACACTTGTCACAGACAACGCCAAGAATTTGAACAATAAGCTCATCGATGAGCTCTGTGCACAGTTCAAGATTCTACGCCGCAACTCCTCTCCGTATCGTCCACAAATGAACGGTGCAGTAGAGGCAGCAAACAAGAACATAAAGAAGATCATCGAAAAGATGACAGTTAATTACAGAGACTGGCACGAGATGCTCCCATTCGCACTCTTGGCGTATCGGACTTCTATCCGCTCGTCCACTGGATCAACCCCATACTCTTTGGTCTACGGCATGGAAGCAGTTCTTCCAATCGAAGTAGAGATTCCCTCTATGAGGATCCTTGCCGAATCCAAGCTCAAGGAAGCAGAGTGGGCAAAGCAACGCTACGAACAGCTCAATCTCATTGATGAGAAGCGGCTAACAGCACTTTGCCACGGTCAGTGCTATCAGCAAAGAATGGCCCGAGCTTTTAACAAGAAAGTTCGTCCCCGCGAGTTCAGCCCCGGCGACCTCGTCCTGCGAAAGGTTCTGCATATTGCCCCTGATTCCAGGGGCAAATTCGCTTACAAATACGACGGTCCCTTCATTGTTAAAGAAGTCTTTGACGGTGGGGCAATCATTCTCAATGATATGGACGGGAACGAGAATGCTCTTCCGGTCAATGCTGATACACTCATGAAATACTATCCATGATAGTGTTTCTCTCATTCCACCTGGATGTTTTCCTCAAATGCACATTTACATTTCTTTACTTTCTTCGCATGTACAATCTCCCCGCTTCTGCCTTTTTCCCTTTCTCTGAACTTGTCCTGAGAGAAAAATAGTAAATCTCCCGCTAGGTTAAAAACCTCTTTGAGGCGGCCTAGGCAAAAATTAGGGAATGAGGGGCACGGTTTAAAATCCCGAAAAAGGGGAATCGTGGCAAAAGGAGAGTACAAAGCGAAATCCTCGCTAGAGTGAAAACCCGAAAAGGCGCTCTAGGCAAAAGTTAGAGGAACCGAGAGGTATGACCAGATCCAATTGGGACGGTCATAGCAAAAGGTGAGCTCTAAATGAGAAAAGAGTCTAAAAGAATACCCCGCTAGGTCGTCACGCATCTTGCGACCTAGGCAAAAGTTAGGGGCCTTCGGCAGCTCGACTATGAAGTAACAGCTACACTCAGTGCGAAGCGACAACAAGTAGTAGTTTGGCAGTCTCCGATGCAAGCAAACTCTCTTTGACTCTCACAGCACAAGACACGTTTCGACATGCAGTCGAATCGTCGTATCCTTGATATGGAGGATCCCAAAATCCTTCCATTTTCCTTAATGCAAATTCTACGGGTCAAGCCCATTCTGTAAATATAAGCCTTTTGTCGAGTCACAATCTAGTGGGAGACGACCACCCCTTTAAATGGTCATCATGTTCAAATCCCCAAAGCATTATTATTCAGACTTCTTGATACATCTTCATTATGGCTATAGAGTAGGATTGACAACCACTATTAGCCCTTTTGATTCTAGTTGCAGGAAGCAGGATTTGAACCCCGAAAAGAGTTTCTTTTTGACGAATGCATGTCTGTCTTATGCCAAAGACTACAGTCTAAATCCGAAGAGAGACCTTCAGGACAACACTCCAGGCACTCAGTTACATCGCAATCAGTTGGCGAGCAATGAAACGTCCCACCACAGCATTGATTGCGACATGGACGAAATCAACGAGGGAAGGAACACAATGATTCCTTCCACACCTCACACCACTCCCCAGTGTTTGCATTTACTTCTCACACATTTATTTCCGCAATGCACTTTCATTAGCGTGCACCCTCTCAGGACTGCAGGGCACATTTATTTCCGCAATGCACTTTCATTAGCGTGCACCCTCTCAGGACCGCAGTGCACATTTATTTCCGCAATGCACTTTCATTAGCGTGCACCCTCTCAGGACCGCAGTGCACATTTATTTCCGCAATGCATTTTCATTAGCGTGCACCCTCTCAGGACCGCAGTGCACATTTATTTCCGCAATGCATTTTCATTAGCGTGCACCCTCTCAGGATTGCAGTGCACATCGCAAGTCCACCGGGTAGGCGCCTTTGAACCATGCAGTTCATTCGGTATGCGCCCCGTGCATATTGCAAACTCGTCGAGCAAGCGCTCGTGCATCTCGCAAGTCCACCGGGTAGACGCCTTTGAACCATGCAGTTCATTCGGTATGCGCCCCGTGCATATTGCAAACCCTTCGGGTCAGTCCCGACTACTTTTCCTGCATTGGGGTCAGTCCCCTTCGGGTCAGTCCCGACTACTTTTCCTGCATTGGGGTCAGTCCCCTTCGGGTCAGTCCCGATTACTTTTCGTGCATATTGCAGTCCCCTTCGGGTCAGTCCCGACTACTTTTCCTGCATTGGGGTCAGTCCCCTTCGGGTCAGTCCCGATTACTTTTCGTGCATATTGCAAACCCCTTCGGGTCAGTCCCGATTACTTTTCGTGCATATTGCAAACCCCTTCGGGTCAGTCCCCGTCGGGTCAGTCCCGACTTTAATTGCCTGTTTCAGCTTTGTTCCGATCTCTACATGTTATTGTGCACATTTCACCATATTCCCTCTTATTAGGTACAACATCCTACATATCCAAAACAAAAAGGAGAGGGCCATATAGGAAATTCCATTTTGATCATTGCTATCAAACTGGGGTGCTTTTGAAATCTTTGATTGCATCCTCTACTCGAGCAAGAAGTCAAAGAGGGGTAAGCTGTCAGCACCCCATTTTGGCTCACCATTCCAATCAATGATATTAGCAATGACCCAAGCCACGACTTGAGCAGAATACAGAAAACGGCTCGGCAGAGCAAGAAATCACTATTCATCCTCAAGTTGGCAAAATTGAGCAAATGGCCCATGGACATGACAAAAGGACTCTAGGGGTCACCAAAGGGGAACAGAGCGACCAAAGAACTCAACAATGTCCAAAACCGGCGTTTTCAGTGTATTACACGGACGACACTATTTTCCGATAGTTCGCTCGGTCATCGGAAGATAGTGAATATTGGACTCCAAAAATCCACACCAGTGCCAAATAGATGAAAAGTGTCCCCAAAGGCATTTTGCAAATCATCTGTTCTATACAGAACAACTTTCTGTATACAGACAACTTTTCAGTGGAAGTCCAAAAATGTCGGTTTCCTGGAGAAAAGTTAATTCCAAATATCAGACGCGGCCATGCCCCATCAGCACACAGAGTAGGAACAACGCTTCAGATTGTCTTTTGGAAGTCACACAGACACTTCAAATGACTTCCGAACGGCAAAACAAGCATACCCCTCTTCAGAAGAGCATAGCCGGAGAAGGGTCTGATGGAATTACGGCAAACGAAGTTCATACAGCATTGCCCAGAAAACTCTAGCAGACATTCACAATTGGGCAAAACAGACAGCAAAACCCTTCGCGGTTTCCCGAGTAACCTCCGAAGAGCGGAAATGACCATTTTCAGTGGAAATCCTATCCGGAGGTCCTCTTTGGGGAAATTTGACGCCGAATGCTTACGTTACACAATGCTAGCCTTCTCAAGGCTCAATGTGGAGTCGTCGGAATAATTCACACAACTTATCTAGATCTCTCAAACAGTGCTTTAGAGGTCTCAGATACACTCTTCAAGTCCTTGGAGGTCTAATCTTGACAAACAGAGATTACAGTAATCTCCGGAGTGCCCAAGCAACTCAGAAGTCACCTTGAGAAAACAAGTCTCGGCCTCCTAGGACGTCTCCGGCCCCACGTTAGCATTACCGGCTTAAGGGATGATTGTTCACGTGGTTTGACAACTTATGCCAAAATGACCAACATGAGATGCAGACACGGGATATGCTGTCAGAAGCGGACAACTTCGCCCCGATCACTTGCAATGGGCAAAATCGGCTCCCGAGCCCCACACACATCCGGGACATTTCTCAATAGAAAATGTCAATCTTGGGCTCATTAACTCCGTTTTCACGCGTATACCGACAATTCGACGTTCAATTCGAACCGCGAACTTCGAATACGCGACCAATCGAGACCCGAGTCTTTTCCCGGTTTCTCCTCACAAGCCGTGGGACCCACGGGCTGCCCAAGGGCAACCGCCCTTTGCCCCAAACTTTTCGGCCTTTTCCCCTTTCCTCTCTTGCCCTCACCTAGCCCAAAATATCTTTGGTCTTCCAAGTCAACACTCAAGCCATTAACTCCACCTCCATTAATGCTTCTTGGCTCTTCCTCATCAAGATACTTGGATGACATTCATCCTCATCTCCATTAGGGCAACCGACCTTCATTAATGAGGCCCTTAATGGTGCTTTGTTTTGCTTAATTGCTCATTAGCTTCACATATATATTGCCTATTTGTGATTAAGCTAATCATTCATGAAGCACACCTCATCTTGCTAGTTTCTCCCTCTAGAAAATGCTCTCAACTCCTTAGGAACCAGCAGCAAGCAAAGAACTTCATGAAAATCAAGAATCAAGCCAAATAGCTTTGGAGTTTAGGTCGGGATCCATAGCGGGCACTATTCCGACTTATATCCAAAATTCTTCAAACTTCATAGACGACATGTTTCGGACCCAAGGATTCCATTTCTGAACCCAGTTTTTTTAGTTTGGAGTCGTTTGCTTATCATTTTGGATCATTTCGGGTGAAGTTGGAGCTCTCGGGTGAACAGTGCCCGTCACCAGGCGTCACCGAGCGCAGCCAGGCGTCACCGAGCGCAGCCAGCATCCGCAGCCAGGCGTCACCGAGCGCAGCCAGCATCCGTCACCAGGCGTCACCCGCGCACGCCCGCGCCCGTCACCAGCGCACGCCGCGCCCGTCACCGAGCGCAGCCAGCATCCGCAGCCAGGCGTCACCGAGCGCAGCCAGCATCCGTCACCAGGCGTCACACGCGCACGCCCGCGCCCGTCACCAGCGCACGCCCGCGCCCGTCACCAGCGCACGCCGCGCCCATCACCCGCGCACGCCCGCGCATGCCGCGCCCGTCACCCGCGCACGCCCGCGCCCGTCACCAGCGCACGCCGCCCCATCACCCGCGCACGCCCGCGCATGCCGCGCCCGTCACCCGCGCACGCCCGCGCCCGTCCCCGCGCACGCCCGCGCCCGTCCCCGCGCACGCCGCGCCTGTCACCCGCGCACGCCCGTGCCCGTCCGCGCACGCCCGTGCCTGTCACCGCGCACACCCGCGCCCACACCAGCGCCTGTCCGTGCCCACTAGCTGCCGTCACCGTGCTCGACCGTGCCCGTGCACGTCCATCCTTGCACCCGAATACCCTTTTAAGGGTTCCACCGAGTCACCCGACTCTCAAACATTTCCCCGACTCTTTCCTCGTATTCCGAGGCTAGGTAACTCATGTCAAGATACGGAAGATCTTTCTGGATCACTTCCGGACAGATCAACCGATTCTTTGGCTTTTTCAGGGTTCTTGCACAACCCTGGATGATCCAGGGAATCGGTCGACACCGACTACAGGCCGAGGTGGCCCGCACTGTGATGTTTCCCCTTTTTTCTGAAAACCATTTTCAAATAAAGGGCAAAATCATCTTTTCACAACCCCGCGACATCTTTAGGGTTAGCATAATAGAAACACTACAGTACGGGATAAGAACGGGCTACCAGTTCAGGTGCAGGTTCATCTGCATAGCCTTTTCTTATCTAACTGATGAGTTTCTGCGATCCTAACATAGACTCGGGTAACTAGAACAGTTGATCCTTGTCAGAAAACCTGTGAAATGCTGATTAACCTTTCACTCGACCTAACCAAACACTAGATAATGGTTAGGAGGAATTCTAGATTCCAAATCTAGAGTCAAAACACGAGTTTGGTTAATTCAGTGGTAATTCAGTGTCACAATACAGGACAACTGTAAAAGCGATTCACACACCTGAGATTTGACTCTCTTTGTCAAGTTCTCAAAACAAAGCCGAATGCTGAAACATTGGCATATGTTTGATTGTTTAGCATATGGCATTTGCTTGCAAAAACACCCCTGGGTTAATAATCTGTTAATTCACGTAAACAAGACAATAACAAACACTTTGTCTGTTATTAACCTGTTGCTTGTTATCTTTCTGCACCTGTTTTCCATGCGGGTTGGGCCTGACCCCTAGGCCGAATAATATTAGGGTTCAACGCCCTAATCATCGAGCACAGGGTCCAACACCCTAATCAACACTCACAGGGTCCAACGCCCTATTCAGTGAGAGCGTTCATTGAATTTCAGTTCTTCGGTCTTTTCCCTAAACTCACGGTGAGTTAGAGTGGAATAATAACCGAACACGAAACGACTGGAATTCGACCCTTTTGCAATTTGTATTTATTGTTTTCGAGAGCATTGTAAGGATTTTATTTTGTACATTTATTCTGTAAGAATTCCAGTCGGTGAGCGAACGGTCCGAGAGTCGAATTAATCGAATCGGTCTAATGCTTGCCCAGACACAAGTAAATCCAAGATCTCGCGGTTTTGGTTCACGCAGGGATTCAACCTCCATGGGTCGATGAATTGTAACGCAAGATTGTGAACCAATTCCCTGACACACAGATTTACTTCTCTCTTGGCTTCTCAACCGACATCGTTTAATTCATCGAGTTTACGGTGTCAAAACGTGCGAGCTAAGCGCAACTTAATCCACGCGGTAAATAATAAAACATGCAAGCCTAGCAAACCAGAGTACCGAAAGGGCGTGCGGGATATAGGCCCGCACGTAACATGAACCCCCGAACACGGATTTTCCGGTTCCGCACAGATCAATGCCTTAACAACAAACTAGGTGTTCCATACCCCTAGACCCAGGGTAACTTATCCGCCCTCGACCTTCGGGTCGTAAAATGATAAGTGGCGACTCCTTCTCTCACGCGTGTCCGACGCGCGTCCCCGCGGGAAGGTGGACGTTCCGACCAAGCCGCGCGATCCAAAAGCGCGCGATGCGGGCCCCGACGAGAGTCCACATTCGGGGCCTTGGGACGGGTCGGACGAAATGAGGGAGAGGGCTGGGGTTTGAGAGGATTTTAGAGAGAAGTTGGCTTGAGAGAGAGTGAGAATGAGGAAGTGATTAAACTTAATGGTGCAAGGGCTTATAAAGGGGAGCTTAATGAAGCAATTAGAAAGGTTAAGTGTGCTTAGGAGGGTTAAGTGTGGGCTGCCGAAAATATCAAGAGGGTTAGGGTGGGGTTTTGTGAGTGGAAGGTTGATGCGAGTTGATGGGAATTGATGGAAAGATAGGAGTTGATGTGAAGAAGTGTAAGGGATATTTGAATTGTGTGATGGAGGGATTGGGGGAGGATTGAGCCGTCGACCATGGGATCTAGCCGTGGCTAGATGCGGCCAAGCCGTGGCTAGGAGTTGGAGCCGAGGCTTAAGGTTTGAGCCGTGGCTTAGAGGCTTGGCTTAGTTGAGCTGTGGGTCCCATTCGACTAGGAGAAAAGCCAGGAGAAGCTCGAGACTCGATCGATCACGCGTCCGATCCCTGAGGTCCGATTAAATGATAGATTTGGAATGTTTGCACGAAGAGAATTTGAATGAGCCTAATATCACCATATGTCATGTGAACGAATATTCGGGTGACTCGGCACCTCGAGAGTCGGTTTTGCCCCGTTTGGACACTCAGAGTGGAGTTGACCGTCCCCGTTCTCCAATTGCTCCTTTGTGCATTGTAGTGTTCGTCTCGGTGAGCTTTTTGTCTCGCGCGGGATCGTTGGCTCGTCGTCCTCGACTGGAGGCCCTGGGCAGGAGGTGACCTAGGGATCCGCGATCGAGGTTTTCTCAGTGTTTCCCGAATGTCCTGAGGTGTTTGGAAACCGTTGTGGCCTCCGTTCGTCAGAAACATGCTCCGAAGACTTGCCGAGAGGCGTTCGTGACCACTGAAATGTCACTCGGGAGACTTGACTGATTTGCTTGGCCCGAGACGAAGTGATTTCCCTAGTCCTAGGAGTTGTAGGGAGTGAGTGGTGTGAAGCTCGGACGTCAACTCTTCACCGAATGAGCTCTGAACGCTAGATTCTAATTGACGGGGTCCCCTTTTCTAGGTCGGGACTCACTCGGGAGACCAAGATGAGCTTCGAAAGGCAGTCTGAAACTTGTTCCATGGTCTTGGTAGTCCTCGGGTGTGTGCAGGCCCGTTTCCGGGTGCCGTTTACTTGTTCGTGAATCGGGCGCCCCGGGAGCCCTGTCAAGGAAGAAGTTTGTGAGAGTTCGGGGGTGCTCCGGCTTTAGCAGGAGGCTTCTGAAATGCACTCGGAGGCGTCATTGGTCACTTTGGCACCGAGAGGGATTTTTAGAGTCTCACATTGGGCACCTTTCGATACTTCGGTGATTTGGTGATGAATAGTGCCACAGTGCCAGCTCCTGTTGCTTCGGGGCTCGTCGTCTGTTTACTCTTCCGATTGCCCTCTCGTGCTCTCCTAGTGGACCCTGCTTTTCTCTTGTTATTCATGACTCTGTGCCCGCACGTTTGCCTCCGGTTTTCGGATCGTGAATAGTGTCCCGAGCTTTGGTCGGAAGTCCTCTGTCGGAGCCGGTGGACCAAAATGGGGTGCTGACAGCTTGCTCCTCTTTGGTTGCGTGCTCGATTAGAGGAGGTAATCAAAGATCATGAGAAACATCCATTTTTTTGGTCCCAGCGACCGCCTTGTTGTCACTTCCTGTAGTAGCTCGCCCCTCCGCGTTGGATACTTATGGAGGATGTGCAAAAGTGCCCGAACCTATCACAGGGTAACCATATGATTGAGAAGTGAAAATTATGAAATGTAGATGAGGGGCCTAAGCCCGCATGACAGAATGTGCAGGGCCGAGGCCCGTGGAAAGCAGTAAATCACTAGGCCGAAGCCCGTAGAAAGTGCCCAAGCCCGTAGAAAGCAGTAAATCACTAGGTCGAAGCCCGTAGAAAGCAGTAAATCACTAGGTCGAAGCCCGTAGAAAGCGGTAAATCACTAGGCCGAAACCCGTAGAAAGCGGTAAATCACTAGGCCAAAGCCCGTAGAAAGAGGTAAATCACTAGGCCGAAGCCCGTAGAAAGCGGTAAATCACTAGGCCGAAGCCCGTAGAAAGCGGTAAATCACTAGGCCGAAGCCCGTAGAAAGCGGTAAATCACTAGGCCGAAGCCCGTAGAAAGCGGTAAATCACTAGGCCGAAGCCCGTAGAAAGCGGTAAATCACTAGGCCGAAGTCCGTAGAAAGCAGTAAATCACTAAAGTGTAGGGAAGGTAGAGGTGGGGATCGACGCCAGGTGGCATCTCATAGGTGCCGGCAGAGGCGAATTGTTCGGTTCGGAGCCGAAGTCATGCTTGTGCAACGCCAGGTGTTATTTGTTGCGGTTTGAGCGGGAGTCGAGTGGCTTTCCCCCCTTTTTGTTGGGCCTTCCATTTGGCTTGAGGTTGCGACCTGCTACATGAGCCAATTGCGCGTCCGTCGGGGAGGAGGTGCCTCTCGGGGTTCCCGACGGCACCTGCACGCGGAGAAAGGGAAACCTACAAAGGATGTCAGTCACGCTCAGTCGACGGACTATAATGCGTAAGAGAAATCTATGTAAAGATGTATCGGGGATTTGCTATTGGTGACCGTTGGAGGGCGGTCATGTCCCTATCGTAGAATGGCTTTTTTCTGGAACGGGTAACCCGTGAAATATGTGCATAAAGGTAAAGGAAGAGATCTTATGGGATCCTCCAAATCAATGATACGTTGATTCGACCCCATTTCGAGGCGAGTCTCGAGCCTGGAGAGCCGAAGAGAATTTGCTTGCGTCGGAGGATGCCGAACCACTACTCGGTGTAGCTTCACGGAGAAGTGTTGCCTTTCTTTCATGGTCGAGCCAACATTGTCCCCTAACTTTTGCCTAGGCCGCGAGATGCGTGATAACTTAGCGAGGTATTTTATTTGATTTTTCTCACATGAATGCTCACCTTTTGCTACGATCACCCGTGTTTTGGGTGAGATCGCACCTCTCGGGTCCTCTGACTTTTGCCTAGGCCCCTCTTTGAGGGTTTTAGACCTAGCGAGGAAATGATTTATGCTCTCCTTTTGCCGCGACTCCCCTTTGCGGGATTTTAAGCCGCGCCCCTTGTTCCCTAACTTTTGCCTAGGCCGCCTCGGGGAGGTTTTTGACCTAGCGGGAAAATTATTCTTCTTTTCTCTCAGGAAGGTTTCGTGGTGAAGAGAATGACGGGAGTCTCTATACGTATAGACGAATGAAAAAGGTGCTATAAAAGAAAAGGACGCGAGGCCCGGCAATTGAAATACAAACATGGGTGGTCATGGATAATATTTCTTGATGGCATCAGCGTTGATCGGGAGCGCATTTTCAGATCCGTCCATGTCGCTTAAAATGACGGCTCCCCCGGAGAAGTTCTCCTTGACAACAAAGGGTCCGTCATATTTGTACGAGAACTTTCCCCGGGAGTCCGGTGTGACGTGTAGGACCTTCCTCAAAACGAGGTCACCGGGGCTGAATTCGAGGTGACGGACTCTTGCGTTGAATGCTCGGGCCATTCTTTGCTGGTAGCACTGTCTATGGCATAGCGCTTTCAGTCTCTTTTCATCAATGAAGTTTAACTGTTCGTAACGTTGTTTTGCCCATTCTGCTTCTTCAAGTTCGGTTTCGGCAAGGATCCTCATGGAAGGGATTTCAACCTTAATCGGGAGGACTACTTCCATGCCGTAAACCAAGGAGTATGGAGTTGCTCCCGTGGAGGTCCGGATTGACGTTCGGTACGCCAAGAGACCGTAAGGAAGCATTTCATGCCAGTCCTTGTAATTCACTGTCATTTTCTCAATGATCTTCTTGATGTTCTTGTTCGCAGTTTCCACCGCACTGTTCATTTGCGGAAGGTATGGAGTGGAATTGCGATGCTGAATCTTGAATTGGGCACAGAGCTCATCGATGACTTTGTTGTTCAAGTTCTTGGCGTTATCGGTGATGATCGTCGCTGGGACCCCATATCGGGCAATGACATCGCGTCTGAGAAAACGGGCCACGGCTTTTGCGGTGACCGACGCGAGAGTGATAGCCTCAATCCATTTGGTGAAGTAATTAATTGCCACCAAGATAAACATATGTCCGTTAGACGCTTTGGGGTTCATCGGGCCAATCACATCCATTCCCCACATTGAAAAAGGCCACGGTGCCGTCATGGGGCGTAGCTCATTGGGTGGCGCTTTGATCTGATCGGCGTAAACCTGACATCGGTGGCAATGCCTGACATGCTTCACACAATCAGTCTCCATGGTGGACCAATAGTAGCCTAAGCGTATAATCTTCTTAGCGAGCATGGGACCATTCATATGGGGTCCACAATTTCCCCCGTGCATTTCCTCCATGAGACGTCGTGATCCGTGTTCATCGATGCACCGGAGGAGCGTGGAGTCAAAGGAACGGCGTTAAAGTATCTCGCCGCTTAGAAAATAGTGTATCGCGAGGCGTCTGAGCGTCTTTCGATCGTGACGATCGGCGAATGGGGGGTATTGGTCGGTTCGTAAGAACCTCTTAATGTCTTTGTACCACGGCTTTGCCTCGGACGCTTCGATTGCGTTGCAGTGTGCCGGTCCTTTGGCTATCTCAATCTCGAGGGGCTCGATAAGGTTTTCCCTCGTGATGTTCACCATGGAGGCAAGCGTTGCAAGCGCATCTGCGAACTGATTTTTCATGCGTGGGGTATAGGTGAACGAGATGTCTTTGAAGTTCTCCGTCAACCTCTCGAGGTACTCGTGGTATGGCACTAACTTCGCGTCTTTTGTCTTCGACTGCCCCAATGTTTGGAAGATTGTGAGCATAGAGTCGCCAAATACTTCTAGCTCTTTTACCTTGAAGTCGATTGCCGCTTGTAGGCCGAGGATGCATGCCTCGTATTCGGCCACGTTATTGGTGCACGGGAAGTCAATCTTTGCCGCCACTGGGTAATAGCGTCCGTCCGGGGATATTAGCACATCTTCCATTCCGGCTTCTCCTCCTCATTATCTACTTGAAGAATCCCCTCATCCGGGAAGTCGGGATTGATCGGCGTACTGTCCTCAATTGGAAATTCTGCCAGATGATCTGCGATCGCCTGCCCTTTAACCGAGGTACGGGACACGTACTCAATGTCGTATTCCGTTAACTGACAACGCCACTTGGCAATGTTCCGCATGGAGGATGGGCTATCAAGCAAATACTTCAGGTGATCCGTCTTTGACAGCAAGCAAATCATGTGATAAAGAGTGTATTGTCGGAGTCTCTGCATGACCCACACCAATGCACAACACATCTTCTCGATTTCCGGATAATTGGACTCTCCGTCGGTGAACTTTTTGCTCAGATAATAGATTGCGTGCTCCGTGTGTGTGGATTCCTCCTCCTGCCCTAACATGCACCCCAATGATTGTCGGCGTACCGTTAGGTAAAGTACGAGGGGGCGGCCTGGTGTAGGCGGAACCAATACAGGCGGTTGAACTAGATATGCCTTGATGGTGTCGAAGGCTTTCTGACATTCTTCGTTCCATTCGATCGCTGCGTTCTTGCGGAGCAAGCGAAAGAGTGGTTGGCATTTGTCTGTCAGGTTCGCGATGAATCGTGCGATGTAGTTCAATCGCCCTAAGAAGCCTCGTACTTCACGGACCGACGATGGTGGAGGGAGCTCTCTAATGGCTTTGACTTATCAGGATCAACTTCGATGCCGCGTTCACTGACCACAAACCCCAACTGTACGGACCCGAATGTTGACTCTCGTCGGGGCCCGCATCGCGCGCTTTTGGATCGCGCGGCTTGGTCGGAACGTCCACCTTCCCGCGGGGGCGCGCGTCGGACACGCGTGAGAGAAGGAGTCGCCACTTATCATTTTACGACCCGAAGGTCGAGGGCGGATAAGTTACCCTGGGTCTAGGGGTATGGAACACCTAGTTTGTTGTTAAGGCATTGGTATGTGCGGAACCGGAAAGTCCGTGTTCGGGGGTTCATGTTACGTGCGGGCCTATATCCCGCACGCCCTTTCGGTACTCTGGTTTGCTAGGCTTGCATGTTTTATTATTTACCGCGTGAATTAAGCTGCACTTGGCTCGCACGTTTTAACACCGGAGATTCGATGAACCAAACGATGTCGGTTGAGAAGCCGGGAGAGAAGTAAATCTATATGTCAGGGAATTGGTTCACAATCTTGCGTTACAGTTCATCGAACCATGGAGGTTGAATCCCTGCGTGAACCAGAACCGCGAGATCTTGGATTTACTTGTGTCTGGGCAAGCATTAGACCGATTCGATTAATTCGACTCTCGGACCGTTCGCTCACCGACTGGAATTCTTACAGAATAAATGCACCAAATAGAATCCTTACAATGCTCTCAAAACAATAAATACAAATTACAAAAGGGTCGAATTCCAATCGTTTTGCGTTCGGTTATTATTCCACTCTAACTCACCGTGAGTTTAGGGAAAAGACCGAAGAACTGAAATTCAATGGACGCTCTCACTGAATAGGGCGTTGGACCCTGTGACTGTTGATTAGGGTGTTGGACCCTGTGCTCGATGATTAGGGCGTTGAACCCTAATATTATTCGGCCTAGGGATCAGGCTCGACCCGCATGGCAAACAGGTGCGGAAAGATAACACGCAACATGTTAATAACAGACAAAGTGTTTGTTATTGTCGTGTTTACGTGAATTAACAGATTATTAACCCAGGGGTGTTTTTGCAAGCAAATGCCATATGCTAAACAATCAAACATGTGCCAACGTTTTAGCATTCGGCTTTGTTTTGAGAACTTGACAAAGAGAGTCAAATCTCAGGTGTGTGGATTGCTTTTACAGTTGTTCTGTATTGTGACACTGAATTACCACTGAATTAACCAAACTCGTGTTTTGACTCTAGATTTGGAATCTAGAATTCCTCCTAACCATTATCTAGTGTTTGGTTAGGTCGAGTGAAAGGTTAATCAGCATTTCACAGGTTTTCTGACAGGGATCAACTGTTCTAGTTACCCGAGTCTATGTTAGGATAACAGAAACTCATCAGTTAGATAAGAAAAGGCTATGCAGATGAACCTGCACCTGAACAGGTAGCCCGTTCTTATCCCGTACTGTAGTGTTTCTGTTATGCTAACCCTAAGGATGTCGCTGGATTGTGAAAAGACGATTTTGCCCTCTATTTGAAAATTGTTTTCAGAATAGGGGAAAGATCGCAGTGCGGGCCACCTCGGCCTGTAGCCGGTGTCGACCGATTCCCTGGATCATCCAGGGTTGTGCAAGAACCCCCAAAAAGCCAAAGAACCGGTCGATCTGCCCGGAAGTGATCTAGAAAGATCTTCTGTATCTTGACCTGAGTTACCTGGAATCAGGTAAAAACTCAAGTTGAGACACAGAAGCCTTTTTCAGACGTCCATGCTACATCGGACCGCGCGTTTCGGGTTTTGAAATTGATAAGTTTGAAAAGGGCACCAACGTCCTTTGACGACTCGTCGACGCGAGTTATCAGTTAATGTCCAATTCGGGTAAACTTTATCAGTGTGAAGTGAGTTTAATCGTGTGAGCGTCCCGATTAACCAGTTTGTGGAATTAATGCTTAAGGGTTGTGCCGAATGCATTAATTGTGAAAACGATTCGCGACTCGACGACCAAGACGATTCCATAAGGATCGAGAATAATTTGGTCCAATAACCGAAACTATCCTCATAACCAAATGGACCCGAATGAGTCATCGATACTCGAATCCATGCATGCTTTGTTTAAAAGAGTCTTTACATGATATTTTAATATGGGAATCGTAAAGACATTGAAGTAAAACTTCACATCATCCGATCAACAAATTAAACTTGAGATAAGGAATTCATTCTTGACTCAAGGAAGGCCAAGAAGCCCTCGGCTTCATCTTGTGAAGGGTGGCCGAAGGTTCTCATGGCTCTATCCGAGTCACGAACGATTTCCTAATCGTGGTTTAATTATTTCTCGCATGCTCAAACATCGACCGTGATAAATAGCACCCTTTTTTAACAAAAGCCGGCGTTATCACGGTTTGTTTAGCTCATTCAAACATACAAACATTCACAAACGTGTTAATTAAGGAAAAGGATAACATAACACCGGCTTCATGCATGCAATAATGATAAACAAACTCGGAAATTAACTTGAATAGGCTAAGGAGAACGATCTTAACCCGAAAAGAGCAATTTAAATCTCAACCCTCTCCTTTAGAGAATTGGCCGAGACTTAATGTGCCATAATAGGGTCGGGATAGTCCTCTTTATGATGATCCAAGCCCCTTTCCGACATGGTAGCAAGTCCTAAGATAGTGTACGTGTATAATATAACATAAAATTGCATAAAAATTAAATCTTGTGAATGAAACATGCATGAAAACACCATAATACTCCATAGCCATGCAAAAATATAAGAAGTCCTAACTCCTCTAAGTCGAAAGTGTTTTACCTAGCCTCGGAATACGAGGAAAGAGTCGGGGAAGTGTTTGAGAGTCGGGTGACTCGGTGGAACCCTTAAAAGGGTATTCGGGTGCAAGGATGGACGTGCACGGGCACGGTCGAGCACGGTGACGGGAGCTAGTGGGCACGGACAGGCGCTGGTGGTGGGCGCGGGGGTGTGCGCAGTGACAGGCGCGGGCGGCACGGATGACAGGCACGGGCGTGCGCGGGTGACGGGCGCGGGCGTGCGCTGGTGAAGGGCGCGGGCGTGCGCTGGTGACGGGCGCGGGCGTGCGCGGGTGACGGGCGCGGGCGTGCGGGTGACGGGCGCGGGCGTGCGCTGGTGAAGGGCGCGGGCGTGCGCTGGTGACGGGCGCGGGCGTGCGCGGGTGACGGGCGCGGGCGTGCGCTGGTGAAGGGCGCGGGCGTGCGCTGGTGACGGGCGGGCGCGGGGTGGGCGCGGGTGACGGGCGCGGGCGTGAGCGGGTGACGGGCGCGGGCGTGCGCGGGTGACGGGCGCGGGTCGTGCGGGGTGACGGGCGCGGGCGTGCGCTGGTGACGGGCGCGGGTGGCGCTGGATGATGAACACGGGAGTGCGCGGGTGACGGGCACGGGTGTGCCGGTGAATGGCGCGGGTGGCGCTGGATGATGAGCACGGGAGTGCGCGGGTGACGGGCACGGGTGTGCTGGTGAATGGCGCGGGTAGCGCTGGATGATGAGCACGGGAGTGCGCGGGTGGCGGGCACGGGTGTGCTGGTGAAGGGCGCGGGTGGCGCTGGTGACGAGCACGGGCGTGCGCGGGTGACCGGCACGGGTGTGCTGGTGATGGGCGCGGGTGGCGCTGGATAACGAGCACCGGGGTGCGCTGGTGACGAGCACGGGCGTGCGCGGGTGACCGGCACGGGTGTGCTGGTGATGGGCGCGGGTGGCGCTGGATAACGAGCACCGGGGTGCGCGGGTGACGGGCACGGGTGTGCTGGGGAAGGGCGCGGGTGGCGTTGGATGACGAGCACGGGCGTTCGCGGGTGACGGGCGCGGGTGTGCTGGTGATGGGCGCGGGTGGCGCTGGATGACGAGCACGGGCGTGCGCGGGTGACGGGCGCGGGTGTGCTGGTGATGGGCGCGGGTGACGCTGGATGACGAGCACGGGCGTGCGCGGGTGACGGGCGCGGGTGTGCTGGTGATGGGCGCGGGTGGCGCTGGATGACGAGCACGGGCGTGCGCGGGTGACGGGCGCGGGTGTGGTGATGTGGCGCGGGTGGCGCTGGATGACGAGCACGGGCGTGCGGGGTGACGGGCGCGGGTGGCGGGTGGATGATGGGTGCGGGTGGCGCTGGTGACGCTCGGTGACGGACGTTGTGACGCCCGAGGGTTGCGCTCGGTGACGCTCGGTGACGGGCGCTGGCTACGCTCGGTGACGCTCGGTGACGGGCGCTGGCTGCGCTCGGTGACGGACGCAGGTCGCGCTCGGTGACGGGCGCTGGCTGCGCTCGGTGACGCTGGTGACGCGTCACTGTTCTCCCGAGAGCTCCAACTAGTCCCGAGATGCGGGATGGGACCTTCAAGAGTCGGGTTGGACCGTTGATGGGTCGGTTTTGAGCTGTTTTCCGTTGAACAGACCCGAATGGAATCAAACAGACCCGGCTGAAATATTGGACAGACCCGACTGGCACAAGTCGGGTCGGACGTCGCCACGGAGGCTCCCGATGGAATTTTGAGGCAAGGTCAGTGGCTCCTGACTCCTAACTGACCCCGGAGGTGACTGTGGTGGTCGTTTGGTCCCAGAGTTATCGGGTCGACCCGTACAGCCCTGCAAAGTTCACGGAAAACAGAGTACGTCTGGAAATTCGGACCCGTCTGGCACCAGTCGGGTCGGACGTCGCCACGGAGGCTCCCGATGGAATTTTTGAGCAAGGCCAACGGCTCCCGACTGCTAACTCACCTCTGGAGGTGGCTGTGGTGGTCGTTTTCCGAAAAGAGTCTCGGATCGACCCGATCTGCAAGAAAACCGCACAAACAGTCAGAAATTTCGACCCGACTGGGCAGTCGGGCTGTTTCTTCTTCCTGGGGTTAAACCGACGGTTTTTTCTTGGATTTCTTGACTCCTTGACACCCTAGGGTTGTGTGGGGAGGTGTTTGATGGGTTGTGGTAGCTCAAACCGACTTGGAAAGGCTTGAAACCCGGTTTGACATTTTTGACCCGAGAAGGACCAAATCTGTCCAGATTTTGTTCAAGGCTGGTTCTATGGTTTAGAGGCTTCAAACTTAAAATCTAAGTTCAGAAATGGATAGAGGGGCTCGAAAACATGTGGGATATGAAGTTTGGTAAAGTTTGGATTCAAGCCGGGATGGATTCCGACTTAAGACTTTGCCCGGTTTTGTTTGGTTTTGCTTGCTGGAAATGGCTGAAGCTTGCTGCGGTTTGCTATGGAGTTTGAGAGCTTTTGAAGAGTGAGAAATGCTAGAGAGAGAGTGTTTGAAGGTGTCTCTTTAAGTTAATGACATTTGGACAATATATAGAAAAGCTTAAATGCAAGATTAGTGAAGAAAAGTGCAATTAGGGCCATGGATTAGTGGAATCCGAATTTCTTAAGGAAATATCAAGCTCAATCCTCATCCATTGCATTAATGGAGAAGAGATAAGAGCATTGATGGCTTGGATGGGAAGTTGGAGTGTTGAATTGAAACACTTAGACATTTTGCAAAAGGAAGACAAATGCAAGTTGTCTTCTTGGCTTGAAGAAGAAGATGACAAGAGACATGGAGGGCAATGGGCATGGGTGAGGCGGCAATGAGTTGGCCGTGGGTCCCACGGGTCGCGAGGTAAGTTCGGGCTAAAGTTCGGGTCTCGATTGGTCGCGCATTCGAAGTTCGTGGTTCGAATTGAACGTCGAATTGTCGATATACGCGAGAAAACGGAGTTAATGAGCCCGAGATTGACATTTTTCATGGAGAAATGTCCCGGATGTGTGCGAGGCTCGGAATCCGGTTTTGCTCATTGCAAGTGACCAGGGCGAAGTTGTCCGCTTCTGACAGCATATCTTGTGTCCGCATCTCACGTTGTTCATTTTGACATAAATTGTCAGACAACGTGAACAATTATCCGTTAAGCCGGTAATGCTAACGTGGGGCCGGAGACGTCCTAGGAGGTCGAAACTGGATTTCTCAGGATGATTTCTGAGTTGCTTGGGCACTCCGGAGATTACTGTAATCTCTGTTTGTCGAGATCAAACCTCCAAGGACTTGAAAAGTGTATCTGAGACCTCTAAAGTACTGCTCGGGAGGTCTAGGTGAGTCGTGTGATTTATTCCGACGATTCCACATTGAGCCTTGAGAAGGCTAGCATTGTGTAACGTAAGCATTCGGAGTTAAGTTTCCCCAAAGAGGACCTCCGGATATGGATTTCCACTAAAAATGGTCATTTCCGCTCTTCGGAGGTTACTCGGGAAACCGCGAGGGGTTTTGCTGTTTGTTTTGCCCAATTGTGAATGTCTGCTAGAGTTTTCTGGGCAATGCAGTATGAACTTCATTTGCCGTAATTCCATCAGACCCTTCTCCGGTTATGCTCTTCTGAAGAGGGGTATGCTTGTTTTGTCGTTCGGAAGTCATTTGAAGTGTCTGTGTGACTTCCAAAAGACAATCTGAAGCGTTGTTCATACTCTGTGTGTTGATGGGGCATGGCCGCGTCTGATATTTGGAATTAACTTTTCTCCAGGAAACCGGCATTTTTGGACTTCCACTGAAAAGTTGTCTGTATACAGAAAATTGTTCTGTATAGAGCAGATGATTTGAAAAATGCCTTTGGGGACACTTTTCATCTTTTTGGCACTGGTGTGGATTTTTGGAGTCCAATATTCACTATCTTCCGACGGCCGAGCGAACTATCGGAACATAGTGCCGTCCGTGTAGTACACTGAAAACGCCGGTTTTGGACATTGTTGAGTTCTTTGGTAGCTCTGTTCCCCTTTGGTGACCCCTAGAGTCCTTCTGTCATGTCCATGGGCCATTTGCTCAATTTTGCCAACTTGAGGATGAATAGTGATTTCTTGCTCTGCCGAGCCGTTTTCTGTATTCTGCTCAAGTCGTGGCTTGGGTCATTGCTAATATCATTGTTTGGAATGGTGAGCCAAAACGGGGTGCTGACAGCTTGCCCCTCTTTGACTGCTTGCTCGAATAGAGGATGCAATCAAAGATTTCAAAAGCACCCCAGTTTGATAGCAATGATCAAAATGGAATTTCCTATATGGCCCTCTCCTTTTTGTTTTGGATATGTAGGATGTTGTACCTAATAAGAGGGAATATGGTGAGATGTGCACAATAAACATGTAGAGTTCGGAACAAAGCTGAAACGGGCAATTAAAGTCGGGACTGACCCGACGGGGACTGACCCCAATGCAAGAAAAGTAATCGGGACTGACCCGAAGGGGACTGACCCCAATGCAGGAAAAGTAATCGGGACTGACCCGAAGGGGACTGACCCCAATGCAGGAAAAGTAATCGGGACTGACCCGAAGGGGACTGACCCCAATGCAGGAAAAGTAATCGGGACTGACCCGAAGGGGACTGACCCCAATGCAGGAAAAGTAATCGGGATTGACCCGAAGGGGACTGACCCCAATGCGAGAAAAGTAATCGGGACTGACCCGAATGCAGGAAAAGTAATCGGGACTGACCCGAAGGGGACTGACCCCAATGCATGAAAGTAATCGGGACTGACCCGAAGGGGACTGACCCCAATGCAAGAAAGGTAGTCGGGACTGACCCGAAGGGGTTTGCAATATGCACGGGGCGCATACCGAATGAACTGCATGGTTCAAAGGCGCCTACCCGGTGGACTTGCGATGTGCACGAGCGCTTGCTCGGCTGGTTTGCAATATGCACGGGGCGCATACCGAATGAACTGCATAGTTCAAAGGCGCCTACCCGGTGGACTTGCGATGTGCACTGCAATCCTGAGAGGGTGCACGCTAATGAAAGTGCATTGCAGAAATAAATGTGCACTGCGGTCCTGAGAGGGTGCACGCTAATGAAAATGCATTGCGGAAATAAATGTGCACTGCGGTCCTGAGAGGGTGCACGCTAATGAAAGTGCATTGCGGAAATAAATGTTCACTGCGGTCCTGAGAGGGTGCACGCTAATGAAAGTGCATTGCGGAAATAAATGTGCACTGCGGTCCTGAGAGGGTGCACGCTAATGAAAGTGCATTGCGGAAATAAATGTGCACTGCGGTCCTGAGAGGGTGCACGCTAATGAAAGTGCATTGCGGAAATAAATGTGCACTGCGGTCCTGAGAGGGTGCACGCTAATGAAAGTGCATTGCAGAAATAAATGTGTGAGAAGTAAATGCAAACACTGGGGAGTGGTGTGAGGTGTGGAAGGAATCATTGTGTTCCTTCCCTCGTTGATTTCGTCCATGTTGCAATCGATGTGGTGGCAAAATGCTTCGTTATTTGCCAACTGATTGCGATGCAACTGAGTGCCTGGAGTGCTGCTCTGAAGATTCTCCTCTTGGGTTGAGATTGTCATCCGTCACATGAAGTAGAGATGAATCGATCTTGAGGAGATATCTTCCAAGGAGCGTTGATTTGTCGGAGGCAAGCGTTGATGCTGGGACGAAGTCATTTCACTGAAGCCTTACCTCTGTGGCAGTGATGTGTTTGATCTGCCGAAAGCCGGGCTCGCCGCTAGGCGGTTACCTATTGGGCTGCCGGAAACCGACTTTGCTGCTGAGGAATGATTGTGCTTTGTCGGAGGTCAGCTCTGCTGCTTGGGCTGTCATGCTTTGACCTGCAAGAAGTTCGCCAAAAGTCGGCGTCTTGTATTGCGAGACTCGAGCTCTAAGACAGAGCGCCTACGTATCCCATGGAACTAGGAATCAGAGTCTGTCGTAGTTCATGCTGTTTGCAGTACCTGTGATCCTGACATTACTAGTAAATCATGTTAGAAATACTAACAAGTAATGGACACAGGTAAGCATGAAAATGTTGTTGCGACACGCAGATCTTCAGTTTTGGGTCACCTAAACAACCCATGAAGATTTTTGCTTTGACAGTATAAGTAGGTCCCGTTCTCGGAGGCCTAGATGCGAGGCCTCCAGGGGCTCCTGTTAGCTATGTATTGGGCATATCGAGACTTCCCCGACGATGCCCTAGCAATTCTATCGTTTGTTCGACGCGCCCGTCGGCTTTGAACCCTTCTCAATAGGGTACAGTAGGGCGCTGCATTTGCAACCCGCTTGGGGATTTCTATTCAGATTTGGTCAGACTCGGTCTGACCATTTCCAAAGCGTTGTGACTAGACTCTTGGAGAGGAATGTCTGGGATTTTGGCTCTGTGATAGCCTGTTGAAGGGTGGCTGTGACCCATTCGGAGTTATGCAAAGACAAAGTGAAAAGAGAAAGCTTGGGAAGCATGTTGCCCGCAGGCTAAAAGGATACACGGGTTCACGCCTGCAATGAGATGTACCCCCATTTTTCTTCGTCCTTCTGTTGTGTAGGTTGTACTGAACTGCTTGGACGGCATATTCAGTTACCCACTGTGCTTGAGGAAGGTTCCCTCTTGGACGGTTGAGTGGTATTGGAGAGCCGATCGGGGATCGTGTTGGAATAGATAAACTGGCCACTTCCTTTGGGGATCTCTTGTCCACACGATGTGTGAGAGACTAGGGGCAATTTTATTTATCTCTCGTTTTGCTCTCCTTTTGCTACGATCACCCACCTCGGGGCCGCACCTCTCAACCTAAAGGGGAAGAGCTCTCCTTTTGCCACGACCCCCCAAAGGGTTTTCGGTCGTGCCTCTCTTTTACCCTAGCTTTTGCCTAGGTCGCCCCAAAAAGGGGTTTTCGACCTAGCGGGCTCGATTCTTTTATCTCTCGAGTTTGCAAGGGCGAAGGGTTCGAAGGATTCAACCTCCAAATGCATTGTTTTCTGTCTCCGTCGAGGAGTTGTGTCTGCTGCTCCCCTTTTGTCGGGGTTTGTTGATTTCTCAGAATTGGCGGCGTCGGAGTTTTAAATCTCGGCGGTGCCTTGTTTTGTTCATTGGCAGGTTTTTCCTGCATCTTTTCTCTCTCTCTTCATTGGCGGGTTTTTCCCGCTTCTTTTCGCTCTGTTTTTTTTTCTTGCAGCTGGGGTTTGTTTTGTGCCCCGTGTCTTTGTTTGAAACTCCTCGACTTTGTATCGTCGAGGCCACTTTGGTGTGCTTCGCCTCGTGGAGACTTGTTGTGTGTTGCTAGCCCTATTTTGTGAGGACCGGCTTTCTTGGAAGTTTGACTCCTGTGCACTCGAAAGTTGAACTTCGTGTCATTTTCCCTTGCAATCTCTTCAGGTGAATTCCCCTATTGTCTAGAAGGAAATACAAATTTGCCCTAGGGAACCAGTGGTCGGAGTTGTCTTGATGCTTGTTGCGGAGGAGGCCTAGACTTAACGCAAATGACCAGGAGTGTTCCAACGTCACTTGCTGGAGTGACCCACGATGGCGACCTCGAGGCGAACTTCAACCAGGGAGGCCCAGTGTACGTCGCTTGCCGAGGTTGTGTGTTGGCGCGAACTTCAACCGGGGATGCCCCAGTGTACGTCGCTTGGAAAAGTTGTGCTAGTGCGAACTTCAACCGGGGATGCCCCAGTGTACGTCACTTGGAAATGCTTTTCGTGGGTGGATGATGTCCGAGGTGGTCTCGGTGCAAGCGTTGAACGCGAATGCCCCGGTCTTTTGTCATCGATGTGACTCGTGGTGGGCGGTTTCTGCAACTGTCGCCCCTGGCCGTCTCATGTCGTCAATGTCAACTGAAATCGTTGCGTTGATGGCATAAGGCTCGCTCAGTTGTTTTTGTCTTTAGCTTTGTAGGGGGTATCTCCGTGCCGAGCCCCTTCCCTGTCAAAGTATAAGGGAGAAGGCTCGAGAGGAGTTCTCAGAAAGGCGTGAGCCTGTGCATCATTCTTCGCCTGTGACCGACGTGTCCCTGTAAAAGATGACAAAGAAGATAGTGTGTTAGGCGATTGTGCGGTGGAGTATGCGGTAAGAAATATGGGGTGGACCCATGGGAAAATCCCTTTTGTCTCGCACACGACCCATGGGGTGTCGCGTGTGGATGACATTTGTTTCCGGGAATGTAGTCATCATCACTCTGGAGTGGTTAGACCATGACTGAAGTCACATAAGCATGTTTTCCCTAATTGCGAGTAGGCATGCGCAGCCGTCCTAGGGAAGGCTCGAGAAGCCGAGTCCCACGAGGACAGGTAAGTCGAACAGGTCCAACAGAACCGATAGGGCGTCTTCGAGACTGTCCTAATGCTCCATTGAAGGATTTGTTCATGTCGGGAGCCTATTTGTGGGAATGCATTTGAATGAAAGCAACAGAGAGTTTAAAGAAAACTGCGCGTGTTGCCCCAGGGTTTAGTCGGTGATCACAACGGAGGTGGATGAGATCCATTCTTTGATCGGAGGCATGACCGTGCTGGTCTGCGATGGAGAGTTGGGTCATGCTCTGTTTGTGGAGCTGTCACTTTCTGTCTTTGCAGTGGAAAGATTAGACTTGCTCCTTGAAGTATCGCTTGGATGAATTTGTATCCAAGTCGATTTTGGATTTCAGATGAGCCTGAAAGCAGTAAATGCGAGGCGTCAAAACCTGAAAGCAGTAAATGCGGGGCCGAAGCCCAAAAGCAGTAAATACTGGGCCGAGGCCCGAAAGCAGTAAATGCAGAACTGAGGTCCGATGCAGTAAATGCATGCTCGATAGGAAAATGCAAGAGATGTAAGAGCAAAGGTCAATGCTGAGGAATAGCGTAAGGCGCTGCAATGCAGTGACGCCGATTTGCTTGCGGTATTGCTCTATGGAGCAGGGATGGGGACTTAGTGTTGAAATCCCAAGGAGCTGGATGGATGGGAGACGTTTGTTGTCTCAATTGTGGTCGCTTAGTATTCAGGCTGTCTTCTTGTTGAGAATTTCCTGCAATGGGAAAAGAAAACAATGAAGGAGCATGAACCGTTCAGCATTTCAATGCAAGAGTGTAGGGAAGCGAACTGGCCTGGTAGGTCTCGTGCAAGCACATCGAGAGACATGCATTGATACGTTGAGCAGGCATGTATGAGTTGGTGTGAACATGCTTGGACATGTATGAGGCGCGCTCGATCGCTGGTAGATGCGCTGGGTCACGCGGAGGGACGTGCGTCCGATCATGCAGTGACACTCTCTGTTAGGAAGAAGTTAGTGTTGGTTAACTTCGCCTGGGAAGGTTGATCGGCCCTCGGGCCACAGTTCGTCTTGCTGTGGAGGAAGGGTGAAGGCCGCGAGTGGCCTGCCCGCGAAAGTGGGCACGACTCGCCTATCGTGCGGGGTGGGTGGCCGGGCTGGACGGCCTCTGGTCATAGCACGTCTTGCCATGGAGAGGTGAAGACCGCAAGTGGTCTACCCGCGAAGGTCGGCACAACTTGTCTATCGCGCGGAAATGCGTTGTAGCCGCAAGACAATAAATATATCAAATGTATGCAATGCGTGGGTTTTGAAAGCTAATGCTGTCGTTCGCATTGATTCAAAGAGTTTAAAATACAATGCAGTTTGGAAAATAAATCCTTAAGTCGATCTTCCATCCCGCTCGGGGCACAAGTGAACATTGCCACGGAAAACACCAATTCCAGGCGAAAGCTTAGTGGAGATATCTATCCTAAGATGGGTGGGGACCTCCATGGGTCCTCTTCTTGGACCTCTCCAAGGTAGCGTTCGCACGTGCCAACTCCTGATCACGTCTCTGTAACTCGGCGCGTGCTTGGGCGAGCTCCATTTGAAGCTGGCGCTGATCGATGAGTTGCTCATCTTTCTCAGCGACCTCCCAACGAAGGCGGTCCCTCTCAGACCTGAGGCTAGTGAGTTCCGCTTGGACGGCGATGCTCGAAGTTGAGGGTGCCCCATATGGTGTGCTATCCTCAAGTTGTGGAGAGTCGGTGGAATCTTCGTGTACTAACGAACTCCGTCGGTAGTAACGGAGGATGTACTCTTCCGTAGCCCGAAAATCCCGTTCATCCTGAGTAGGGTGTTCGGGAAAGTAAGGTAGCTCTGTGACCGCAGTGCGCCATGCGGATAGGACCTGTTGGATATCACTTTGGCAATCTACGGACGTCTGATCCTCCCGCCAAGTGTGTTCGAACCTAGTCCGTGCCATGTCCTCGGGGACTGTCTGTAGGCTACCAAACTGCCTCATTACTCGCAACGGGAAGTAAGTGGTGGACCCGCATGGCTCAAAAGTGGGATTCCGTTAAAATCATGGCATCTAAGGGCCATGGGTCCGGGTGGCATCCACGCGGCACGCCACTTAAAGCCCTTGGGTGATATTTCACGAAAAATTTTGATCCACTCGGAAACCTTGCGTTCTTCCACGTGCACTAAAGGTAGTAACCGGAAAATGATCGACTCCGAGTGGTTGAAAAACAGAACTGGGGGCACGAGGCCAAAGGGGCTTGCGTGGCTCTGTAGCCAAATTTGCAAAAGGATTGGGGACCCCCTCAACCTTCGATCAGCTGTTCGCGTAACGCGGTCGAGCGACCGAATGGTCTCAGCCACTAGGGCTACCTCGTACCCGCGACCTCCGACCACTTGGAGGATGACGCTAGCCAAAGCTGCGTTGATGCGATCGACTGCGCTAGGGAATAAAAGGGTTCCAAAAATAAGGAGCAAAACTGCATGACATAAGTTTGCTTGAAAAATGTCCCCTCGAACCTCGCGTGCTTGTGATTTGATAAAGCAGAGAAGTTTCGTGGTTACTATCTCAGTGCCTCCGGAGTATGCAAGTTCGGCATGCAGTTGAGATCTGTGCACCCTGAATAGGCGCGAGACTAAGACCAATCGAGTAGTACGGAGGTTAGGCTCCACAATGCCGTGGGAAATAGCAGTCCTACCAATGAGGGTCCGATACTCCTCAATGATAGGCGTAAGCTCTGTACCCTGAATGTTGAAGACCGCATGGGTTGGATCCCAGAACGTCACAGCTGCTCCTAGGAAATTCCAATCTACTCGGCGTGTGGAGAGCATGGGCACATCTTCCGACGAAGGAAGTGATATAGTTTCGGTCAATTTGACGCAGGCTGGTCCATATGTGACTGATCTGCTCAAGCGGTGGCGTGATTCTGTCGAGGCGTAGAAAGGAAGCCGAATGCGACATCCCTTACCAAGATGTAAAGAAGATCAGCTTAGGACTCATCAATGCGAATGACACCCTAATTTTGAAAACTGTATGATGCGTGAGTGCGAAAAATAAATGCCCACGGCTTAATAAAATTACAAGGTACATGTACACCGCTCTTGAAATGGAAAAGACTCAAGTGGCTCACAGGCCGACTCGATAGACTGTTGCCGGAGTCGGGTAGAAGGCTTGCATGGAAGCATAGCACGATGCATGGTTCAGTGCTACAGGGACCGTGCTACGTAGGGATGGGGGCCCCGACTCAAGGGTGTCAATTCCTTGAAATCGGGCGGGATTCTTTTCAAGGCCTAAGCGACAGTCGAACCGTGCGCCGTACCCCTACTTCGAACCCCTATCTAACCTGGGTTGCCTAAAATCGGTCGTGGGACGCGACCCATAGGTACCTAGTGCTAGCGTGATATGCAATGCAAGTGCTTTTAAATAAAAGTGCGTAAAGTAGATAAGCGGGAAATGTACTGAAAGCGGTAAATAAACATGCAAGCAAAGCAAACGGGTTGAGCCTGAACCCACTAAGTATGTCCCCAGTGGAGTCGCCAAGCTGTACGGACCCGAATGTTGACTCTCGTCGGGGCCCGCATCGCGCGCTTTTGGATCGCGCGGCTTGGTCGGAACGTCCACCTTCCCGCGGGGGCGCGCGTCGGACACGCGTGAGAGAAGGAGTCGCCACTTATCATTTTACGACCCGAAGGTCGAGGGCGGATAAGTTACCCTGGGTCTAGGGGTATGGAACACCTAGTTTGTTGTTAAGGCATTGGTATGTGCGGAACCGGAAAGTCCGTGTTCGGGGGTTCATGTTACGTGCGGGCCTATATCCCGCACGCCCTTTCGGTACTCTGGTTTGCTAGGCTTGCATGTTTTATTATTTACCGCGTGAATAAGCTGCACTTGGCTCGCACGTTTTAACACCGGAGATTCGATGAACCAAACGATGTCGGTTGAGAAGCCGGGAGAGAAGTAAATCTATATGTCAGGGAATTGGTTCACAATCTTGCGTTACAGTTCATCGAACCATGGAGGTTGAATCCCTGCGTGAACCAGAACCGCGAGATCTTGGATTTACTTGTGTCTGGGCAAGCATTAGACCGATTCGATTAATTCGACTCTCGGACCGTTCGCTCACCGACTGGAATTCTTACAGAATAAATGCACCAAATAGAATCCTTACAATGCTCTCAAAACAATAAATACAAATTACAAAAGGGTCGAATTCCAATCGTTTTGCGTTCGGTTATTATTCCACTCTAACTCACCGTGAGTTTAGGGAAAAGACCGAAGAACTGAAATTCAATGGACGCTCTCACTGAATAGGGCGTTGGACCCTGTGACTGTTGATTAGGGTGTTGGACCCTGTGCTCGATGATTAGGGCGTTGAACCCTAATATTATTCGGCCTAGGGATCAGGCTCGACCCGCATGGCAAACAGGTGCGGAAAGATAACACGCAACATGTTAATAACAGACAAAGTGTTTGTTATTGTCGTGTTTACGTGAATTAACAGATTATTAACCCAGGGGTGTTTTTGCAAGCAAATGCCATATGCTAAACAATCAAACATGTGCCAACGTTTTAGCATTCGGCTTTGTTTTGAGAACTTGACAAAGAGAGTCAAATCTCAGGTGTGTGGATTGCTTTTACAGTTGTTCTGTATTGTGACACTGAATTACCACTGAATTAACCAAACTCGTGTTTTGACTCTAGATTTGGAATCTAGAATTCCTCCTAACCATTATCTAGTGTTTGGTTAGGTCGAGTGAAAGGTTAATCAGCATTTCACAGGTTTTCTGACAGGGATCAACTGTTCTAGTTACCCGAGTCTATGTTAGGATAACAGAAACTCATCAGTTAGATAAGAAAAGGCTATGCAGATGAACCTGCACCTGAACAGGTAGCCCGTTCTTATCCCGTACTGTAGTGTTTCTGTTATGCTAACCCTAAGGATGTCGCTGGATTGTCAAAAAGACGATTTTGCCCTCTATTTGAAAATTGTTTTCAGAAAAGGGGAAAGATCGCAGTGCGGGCCACTCGGCCTGTAGCCGGTGGCGACCGATTCCCTGGATCATCCAGGGTTGTGCAAGAACCCCCAAAAGCCAAAGAACCGGTCGATCTGCCCGGAAGTGATCTAGAAAGATCTTCTGTATCTTGACCTGAGTTACCTGGATCAGGTAAAAACTCAAGTTGAGACACAGAAGCCCTTTTCAGACGTCCATGCTACATCGGACCGCGCGTTTCGGGTTTTGAAATTGATAAGTTTGAAAAGGGCACCAACGTCCTTTGACGACTCGTCGACGCGAGTTATCAGTTAATGTCCAATTCGGGTAAACTTTATCAGTGTGAAGTGAGTTTAATCGTGTGAGCGTCCCGATTAACCAGTTTGTGGAATTAATGCTTAAGGGTTGTGCCGAATGCATTAATTGTGAAAACGATTCGCGACTCGACGACCAAGACGATTCCATAAGGATCGAGAATAATTTGGTCCAATAACCGAAACTATCCTCATAACCAAATGGACCCGAATGAGTCATCGATACTCGAATCCATGCATGCTTTGTTTAAAAGAGTCTTTACATGATATTTTAATATGGGAATCGTAAAGACATTGAAGTAAAACTTCACATCATCCGATCAACAAATTAAACTTGAGATAAGGAATTCATTCTTGACTCAAGGAAGGCCAAGAAGCCCTCGGCTTCATCTTGTGAAGGGTGGCCGAAGGTTCTCATGGCTCTATCCGAGTCATGAACGATTTCCTAATCGTGGTTTAATTATTTCTCGCATGCTCAAACATCGACCGTGATAAATAGCACCCTTTTTTAACAAAAGCCGGCGTTATCACGATTTGTTTAGCTCATTCAAACATACAAACATTCACAAACGTGTTAATTAAGGAAAAGGATAACATAACACCGGCTTCATGCATGCAATAATGATAAACAAACTCGGAAATTAACTTGAATAGGCTAAGGAGACCGATCTTAACCCGAAAAGAGCAATTTAAATCTCAACCCTCTCCTTTAGAGAATTGGCCGAGACTTAATGTGCCATAATAGGGTCGGGATAGTCTTCTTTATGATGATCCAAGCCCTTTCCGACATGGTAGCAAGTCCTAAGATAGTGTACGTGTATAATATAACATAAAATTGCATAAAAATTAAATCTTGTGAATGAAACATGCATGAAAACACCATAATACTCCATAGCCATGCAAAAATATAAAAAAGTCCTAACTCCTCTAAGTCGAAAGTTTTTAGCCTCGGAATACGGAAAGAGAGGAAAGAGTCGGGGAAGTGTTTGAGAGTCGGGTGACTCGGTGGAACCCTTAAAAGGGTATTCGGGTGCAAGGATGGACGTGCACGGGCACGGTCGAGCACTG